>NC_091749.1:4828537-5028537 GCF_043380555.1 Nothobranchius furzeri | reverse complement strand
AAAAAATGTGGATAAAAGCTAAAAATTTAGATAAAAATGTGAAGAAAAAAAAGAAAACAAAAAAAAAGCAGTGGATTCTGAAAGACAGAACTGACAGAAACGGCAGCATGAAGCCTGAGAGGAAGAATCAGCTGCAGAATACTTTTAGCTGGAGACCAGTCAGTCCATTTACATGCACTTCAGAAAGTATTGCTATAGAAAGACCCACATCTTGTTTTTTTTTTTTTGCATGTAAACATGTTAGTCTGGCTGAAGGCGTACTGTTCTAATCCAGCTGAAGCACCCAGATAACGGAGTAGCAATCCGACTGCATCCTGCATGTGAACGGGTCAGTCGAACTAAACCGGTCGGACACTCGCATTCCAGAAGTGACAAAACCACAGAAGCGGTTTTCTGACACGAACATCTTCAGAAAGCAACACCCATAACGACATAAAACAGGACCGCACATACCACATAAGTTGTGCTGTAGCTTCACTCCTGCCAGCCTCTGTTTACTGCTTGTGTTGCCATAAGCTAACCAGAAGGATGCTGGCATGATAAGGGGCGTGTCGCCGTCTGCTGTACCGGAGTGGAACAAACTCCATTTGAGAGACCAGTTTTCTAATGTGCATGTAAACTAGTATAAATACTTCCAGCTTATTACAATAAGATCAGCCTGGATCGACTTGGATGTTGGTCAGTGTGCATGTAACCACTCTGAATGAGTCCACTGATCTCAGGCTCAGGGGGAGAGAGGTCCAGAGTCTGGGGGTCACAGCAGCAGATGATCTGTCACCTTTGACCTTTAGCCTGGTGCTGCACAACCAGTAGGCTTTGGTCACTGGACCTCAGGGACCTGCTGGGGGTGTAGGGACTAAGAAGATCACCAATGTAAGATGGTGCTTGTCCACGTAAGGCCCTATAGACCAGAACCCTGAAGTTGACTGGCAGCCAGTGAAGCTGGAGGAGAAGCGGGGTGATGTGGGTGTGTTTGGAGGACTTGGTCAGAAGCCGAGTGTTACGTCCCCGACGGGAGGTGTTAAAATGTGAAGGAGGGGGTAACATATGAAACATGATAGTGGGTTTAAAATGGGTTTAATTGTTATAAAAGCTTCTAAAAACAAGTGTAAACAGATGGAAAGCATTATGAAAATAATGCCAAACACAAGCCAAGACCAAAAGATTAACATTTAAAGGGCGACTTAACATTAAAACACCTGGTTAAAACTTAAAAGTTTTACCGAAACAGAAGGTGTTTTAAAAAAACACAAGCTGATAATAAAAACCAACGCACTACGAACCCACCGCATGTTTTAAAAGCTCAAAGTCGGTAAACTACGATGTTAACTTTAAACCTGAGTCAACCAAGTTGACAAGAACAAAAGATCCATTTGGATCGCAGAGTTAAAACGATAAAAGTTACAACTCTTCTAATCAAAGGGGTTGAAAACAAACAGAGGCCTGGAGGACAGCAGAACCTTCGCACTGCTGCCTCCCGGACTGCTGAAGGCACAGCCTTTCATCCCAGGTGTGGGTCGTCAGACAGATTCAGCTCAGCTCTGCTCCTCAGCAGCCTGGAGGAGGGGCGGTGTCTGGCTGATCACCGGGGCTGGGTGATCCTGGCTCCTGCACCTGAAGAGGCAAGGTTGGTGGCCATAACACCGAGCACAGGCGTTCTGAACCACCTGTAGACGGTTCAGGGAGGTTCTGCTCAGACACGTGAAAAGAGAGTTACAGTAGTCTAAGCGTGAGGAGATGAAGGTGTGGAGAACTGTCTCAAGTTCAGAGCGAGACAGAATGGGACTCAGCTTAGCAACGTTCCTGAGATGGAAGAAGGAAGAGCGAACAAGAGAACTGACATGAGAATCCAGGGTGAGAGCTGGGTCAAAGGTCACGCCAAGATTCCTGACAGAAGGTTTGGTGTGAGAAGCAAGCTGACCAAGAGAGTCTCTGACTTTGGGAACCAGCTTGTCTGGGGCATAGATGAGGATCTCAGTCTTATCTTCATTCAGCTGTAGAAAGCTCCCACCATCCAGGCTTTGATAGAGTCTAAGCAGGTGTGTAACAGCTGCAGCTTAGACATCTCATGGGGCTTAAAGTCATCTCCAAACACAGGCTGCTCTGACCATCTTCCAATGCAGGTATTCTAATCAGAAGCGCACCACACAACCTCATAAAGCATGAGCTTGCTTTTAAAAGGGAAGTTGTTGCTTTGTAGGTATCTCATGAATTTCTCAGACAAAATGAGCAATTTTAGATTCAGATCTTTTCTGAGGAGATGCTGATTAAAATGGACAAAGCATCAAGCAAAAGTCCCACATTTCAAAACGTGGAAATGTTGTCTAAAGTATGGGTAAAGACTTCTGTTGTCTAAACATAAACAATGATGTGTGCATTTCTTAGTAAACACATCCCAGACCAGGTGATGAAGGCCTGCAACAGAGCTTTGAAACCTAAAGGCCCCTTTATGCTGTTTAGATGGCACATCTCTCTACATGCTGTTGCCTCCCAGGAGCTCAGGGTGAGAGCAGTAGACCAAGACAGCGAGAGAGAAGCACTCGTGGAGACGTGGTGATTCAGAGCGCTAAGATCTCTTAGATGCAGCAGGTTTCCCAGTGGCAGTGAGACTACAGACACACCAGCAGTGATTGCATTTATTATTAACCTTTAGCCTCACAGAGGAGACGTTCAAGGGAAAGCTCACCAAATATCAGGTACCTGTGGAGGCCGTTGCTTTTCTGTTAGACTTGCTAAATTAAAGCAGTTTGCCAAAAGTTCTGACGGGGTTTCTAACCTGCCCAGCACAGAGAAAGCCACCAGGCATGTTTGGGTAGAGAAGGTAGCCCTGAGGCATGGTGCTGGATAGACTCAGCAGCATCTCTCCTGTGAGACGTGTTTACTGTTGAAACACACTAAAATCACCAATAAAACCACCGAGCTTTTCAAACATGAAAATGTGCTTTTCAGTGTTCAAGTTGTTTGGTTTATTTTTATTTCCTAAAATTACATTCAGTCATAAACTCTTGACCAGACTTTACATTTCTGTGTTGTTTGAGGGAAGAGGTCCAACCAAAGTACAGCATCTGCTGGGCTGCTCGACCAAAGAACTAAAAATATTCACAATCACAACCGTTTTGGTTAAGTAAGAAATCACAGTCCTTTTTGTGTGTCTTTGTGTGTTTTGTGGACTTGGAGGAGGCGATCGACCGTGTACCTCGGGCGGCCCTGTGGGGGAGCATATGGGCCATTCCCATCTGTACCGGGTCGACCCGGGCCGGGTAGCGTAGGTTGTTTACATATCTGGGTGGCCTGGTATTTTTCCGGGCCAACCAAGGCTCATTCTCAGCCCTCTTCTCGAGGGGGTCTGCTTCAGGCCGACCAGGGCCAACACACCCACTGCTGACAGCAAATTCACACCTTCCATTAGAGCAAGCCTCTGATTGGTGGGTAGAATCAGCCCACATGGGCTTAAGACAAGGATGTGTGGAATCAACCGGGCCAGGCTGGGGCCGACTGGGGCTACCCTGCCCGGGCCGACCCGGTACAGATGGGAATTGCCCAATAGGTTGCCAGGACCCTCTGGTCCAGGCTGTTAGGTCCTTATGTGATCGGTGTCAGAGCGTGATCCGCTTTGTTGGCAGTAAGTCACGTTCATTTCCCGTGAGAGTTGGACTCCACCAAGGCGGCATTTTCTCACAGATTCTTAAGAATTTCTAAGTGCTGTCAAGGTGTGGGGGGAGGGGAACTGTTTTGGTGGCCTTAGGATCAGGTGTCTCTGCAGATGATGGGGTCCTGTTGGCTTCATCAGAACGTGATCTCCAACGCTTTGCTGGAGCGGCTTGCAGCTGAGTTTGAAAAAGCCAAAACTGGGCGCCTCTGCCTATGCTGCTGCCCCCCCCCCCCCCCTCCCCTCCCCCCGCGCGACCCGACACTGAAAAAGAGGAGGAAAATGAATAGATGGTTGATATTTACCGTAATAACACTATTTAGAGTGGAAAGCACAACTTCTCTTCTTCTGTTTTAACATCTCGGACATCATGATTGTTTTCACAGTGACGGGAAATGAAAAGTCGTGTAAAATGCGTTGGTGTTTGGTGTTAGAGTGGTGCTTTGTGAGATAAAGCATTCAGGTGGTCTACCTTAGTAAACAATACTGGAACAACTGTATTTGTGTCTTGTTTATAAATACGTTTGAAAGCAACTATTTCCTTAAGTTTTCCTCCTTGCACTGTGAATGTTTTTATGATATGACGTCCTTTTCTGTCATGGATACAAATGATTCTGGACACCAGGGGTGTCAAACTCAAACTCACAAGGGGCCGAAATGAAACTCTGGGACGGAGTCGAGGGCCAAACTTAATATTTTTTGAAAAAGTGACGGCAAATTTGCACATTTTTTTTATCAACATATATGCAATTTTGAACCTTTAAATTTGGAAACAAACATATTTCTGCAATAACACTGAATGTGGAATAACCAAATTACACACGAGCAAGTCAGTTTTAAATAAAACACATCAGTGGTATTCATTACTTGTGGTATATTCAGCATTTTATAAATCTATTCAGGATTTATGTTTTCTTGTTTATTCATTTTTCTTATTTTTTATTCTCCTTTTTTCTCCTGTAATACGTGTCATCGCTGCTGTGACGTCTAGCTTTCCCCACTGAGGAACAATAAAGGGATTTTCTATTCTATTCATCTATCTGCAGCCTTTCCACTTCCTGTTTACTGTAGGTTAAATCTTTTCTCACGCGCCAACAACAAAATAAAAATGTCATTTTATCTTAAATGAAAATGCAACATCTCACCTGTTAACTTTCATGTTTTGGAGCAGAAAAAGAGCATCAAACCAACATATTTAAAGCTCAGTTTGCTCCACTGGTTTACTGTGATGCTCACCTGTTCCAGCCAGATACCTGCATCATGGGGTTGATCTGAGCTGAGGAGGAGACTCCTGTTGTTTTGTTCATCTTCATCATAATAACGACAACATTAGATGACAACAGGTGCTCACATAGGTTTGTGCTGCTGAACATGTCTGAGCAGCTTGACCACGTTGTTGTGTGTCGGGGAGGAAACACAACCACAGGGCCGTGCTGGTTTGAGCGTGTCGCTGCTCGCTGGAGTTATATCAGCTCTGTCTGGACGTTAGTTGGAAAACTTTCTCTTTCAGTCGTGAACACATTACTGAGCGGCTAGAATCTCCGTTTCTGGGCTTCAACGTTCGGCGCTGAGTGAGAGGAGTGTTTAGTTTGTCCAAGACAGCGGAGCTGCAGAGACCGGCAGCTAAAAAAAACACAAAGGAGGGGACGCTTCGGCTCCACGCTAACACCACAAAGCATCATGGGAGTTGTAGTCTTTGCGGTAAAATTGGCCAGCGGGTCAGTTTTAATATATTTTTGATATTTATCTTGCGGGCCACATAAAAATGCTCCGGGGGCCGCATCTGGCCTGCAGGCCTTGTGTCTGACACATGCTGTACACAGCAAAACGTAGGATGCAGCTTGATTTGAAGAAAATGGTGAATCAAGTGGAAATTGAAGAAAATTCAGTTGTTCCAAAGTCAATCAGCCTAATCTTAAAGTGTCACTATGCATGGCACCCCAGATTATCCTGGCAAGCCATCCTATACATGTGAATATCTAGTCTGACCACGACCCACAGACAGAGGTCAATTGTGGGACACAATCAACAGTTGCCTTTTAAACTGTCTCCACATGCTGTTGGACAATGGACAACCTGACAGCCTCACAACTACGGATCACATCAAATCAAATCAAATCAAATCAAACTTTATTCATGTAACGGAATGAAATGACTGTTTTACACCCAAAAGTCATTTCCCCCTCTCCTCTGACACAGAACTAGTCTGCATGAGATATGGCCACAAGGTCTCATGCATTTGCTCTAAACTGTTTTCTTTTCCAGCCCAAGAGAATAATGAAGACAAAGGACTCTCTCTTTTTAATAAATCAAAGAACTCTAATTTTAATAAGCTAATCAAACAAAGTGTTAGTCAATAATAAGATGTGACCAATCTTTGAAATCAAAATATTAATTACTTTATTATAATCTTATAGAATATAATAAGTAATATGGCTTTAAATGTTTCCAATAGGACTGATCTCATGTAGCGTTAAGACATGACACATTGCTTTACTGATCCAATCAGAATCTGCAGAT
The DNA here is from genome assembly GCF_043380555.1 of Nothobranchius furzeri. Taxonomy (NCBI): domain Eukaryota; kingdom Metazoa; phylum Chordata; class Actinopteri; order Cyprinodontiformes; family Nothobranchiidae; genus Nothobranchius; species Nothobranchius furzeri. Next base: position 5,022,368 of record NC_091749.1, on the reverse strand, counting down.
CTGACGGAGGCGTGGTTTTGGTGGTGTTTGGTAAATCTGTCATCTTTTCATTCGACCATAAACCAAAACATCCGAAGTATAAAACTATGCCCACGTCATCTTTAACGCCAGTTCAAAGAGTTCTAGAGAAGTTGTCGGAGTGGCCAATCCGTAACTCTCCTCTTCAGCTGAAAGAACCAACGACAAGCTGGATAAAATCTGTTGCTGTTCCACCTGCTGCAACGGTTCCTTTCAGAATAAAAGCTGAACCATCATGACCCCGTTTGGGTCTCGCTAGATGCCAACAAACTGTCGTGACCCGGAAGTATCTCAAGACTGGACTGGCCGGCTGTTGCAGCTGTTTCTACAAGCTTCGGCTCCATAAGGTCAAGCTGGACCTTTACACCTCCTGATCTAGACGGGGACTTCCGCTAAGGGAACGTAGACCGACAGAATGGCGTGGAATGAATCTCCAAATCAAAGCTTAGCGCGAAGACATCACGTTCACTCCCACCAGAACTAATTGTTTCTTTGGATTTGCTGGTTCTGAGCAACATTCCACACTACACCATTCTCCGTCTCACTTCAGCATAGTTACACCATACATTTAGTGTTGAAGTTAGTCTAGTTTTAATTTGTTTAGTAATAAATCTTTAAACTTTTATAACTTGACTCTCTCTTCTCTCTTCTACTTCTACAAAGTGTTACATAATCCCTGCAATAAAAAGTTCCAATCTTCTGGTTAAAGGTACGCAAAGGTCCATCAGATTGATTCCTTAGTTCCTATGGAATCTCATGTCTCATGGTCATTAAATAACATGTAAATTAACTCATTACATTTATATAGCGCTTTTCATGCAGAGGATGCAACACAAAGTGCTTAACAGATTAAAATGACCCATATAACCCACATTTCCTCCCTTTCCCACACTTAAAACTATTGTGATAGTTTCACCCCCAATCCCCAAACCATTCCCAGGCACACACACACACACACACACACACACACACACACACACACACACACACACACACACACACACACACACACACACACACACAACAACACATTAAAAGACCACAGTAAACACTAGGCTGAGCTCAGGTTGGACAGGTAATGAAAGACACGCCATCAAGGGGGCCATCTGCCTCGACAGCAGCAGATCGACGGCAGCGGCCAAGACACCAATCCAAGGCGCCCTGGGAGGGAGGGTAGCAACCCCCACCACTACCTGGACACTACCCTAGGAGCGCCCCAGCCGCCGCCACCGACCACCGGTCCCGAGGCAGAGGGCTCCACAGAGGAAGGATTAAAATACGTGACATGTAAAATAACAAGAGCTAATATGGAAATTATCTAAAATGCATGATGTAAAATATCCAAGTAAATGTGATTAAACAAATAAAACAACATGAATGTGTAACACAACAGTAATTAAAAATGAATAAATAAGTAAAACAGCAATGCAATAAATAGTAATCAGTTGAAGGCTAAACTAAAAAGGTGGGTCTTGAGCCTGATCTTACAAACATGAACATTGTCTGCGACCCTCAGATCCGGCGGCAGCTCGTTCCAGAGGTGAGGGCCGTAATAACTAAAAGACGCCTCGCTGTGAGTGTGTCCTGACTTTAGGAATGACGAGGAGATGGCTGCCAGAGTAGTGCAGGGACCGCGAGGGTTCATATGGTAAAAGCAGTTGTGAGAGATAAGACGGGCCAAGACCATTAAGACACTTAAAAACCATTAAGAGTATCTTAAAATCGATCCTGAAACATACGGGGAGCCAATGCAGTGATTCTAAAACCGAAGTGGTGTGCTTCCGCTTCCTGGTCTTTGTCAGGACACGAGATGCTGAGTTTTGTAAAAGTTGTAGACCTGAGATACTCTTTTTTGGGAAGACCAGAAAGCAGGGCATTGCAGTAGTCTATCCTACTGGTGATAAAATCATGCATCAGCATCTCCGTATTGGCCCGAGAGAGAATGGGGCGGAAGCTGGCGATGTTCTTGAGATGATAAAAACATATTTTAGTGATTTTTTTATGTGGGGGATAAAATTCAGCTCAGAGTCGAAAATCACGCCCAGGTTCTTCACTTGTGAAGACGGATTAAAAGACGTTGATTGCAGTTTTGGTAAAAGCTTCTCTCTCTGAGCCTCAGGACCGATGACTAAAACTTCAGTTTTGTCCTGGTTGAGCTGGAGAAAGTTCTCTGCCATCCAGGATTTAATGTCTAAAAAGTGCATCCATTGGCTGTGTGTCATCAGGAGACACAGAGCAGTACAGCTGTGTATCATCAGCGTAACTGTGGAAATTCACTCCGTGTCTCCTGATGACACCGCCAAGAGGGAGCATATAGAGGTTAAAAACAACTGGGCCTAAAACTGAATCCTGAGGCACACCACATATGATGCTGTGGACCCCAGAGGAACAGGTATCCAAACTCACCATAAAAGTCCTGTCTGTGAGGTAGGAAGTGAATCATCTATGTAAATCACCAGAGAGGCCGATCTGTTTTAAGCGGGTTAAAAGAATAGTGTGGTCTACTGTATCAAAGGCAGCGCTTAGATCCAGTAGAACCAACACTGTCGCCCTCCGGGCATCATAATTTGTTCTACAATCATTTAAAATCTTCAGAAGGGCGGTCTCGGCGCTGTGGTTCATCCTAAAACCAGACTGAAATTTCTCCTGGACATCGTTAGTGTTAATAAAATTGTTAAATTGATTCAACACAAGCTTTTCTAAAACTTTGCTTAAGAATGGCAAGTTGGACACTGGTCAGAAAGTTTTTTAAATCACTCAAATCTAAGTTGCTCTTTTTCAACAGGGGTCTCACCACCGCCCGTTTAAAAGTGGCAGGAAACACCCCCGTCTGAAGTTGGCAGTTCATCAGAGTTAAAATATCATCTTTAAAAGAATCATAAAATTGTTTAAAAAACCTTGTGGGAATAGGGTCCACGACACATGTGGTGGGCCTCACTGAGGAGAAAACTATCAAGAATCTCAACTTCAACCGAGACAACACTGTCCAGTGTTTCCTCAGGTCGACACACACTCTCTGACTGATCTGAAGCAGTATTGCTTTGGGATGATAAAATGTTACATCTGATGGTGTCTATATTCCCTCTGAAGTGGGCTGCTAACTCCTCACAAAGAGTGTCTGAGGGGTTTTCTGGGAAGAATTAGAACCACTATTTAAAACATTAGCAATTGTCGAAAAAAATACTTTAGAATTATTTCTGTTTTCTGTAATCATTTTGGAAAAGTAATTGTTTCTGGAGTCTCTAACTGCTTTATTGTATGATGTTAACTGTTCATTACATATGTGCTTATTGATTGTGATCTTGTGTTTCCTCCATCTCCTCTCTGCCACCCTGCAAGTTCTCTTTAGCTGCTTTAGATTTTCATTTATCCAAGGAGATGTATGTTTTGACTGTAGTAGGAGGTGTGACGCGAGGGCTGGTGTGTTGGACAACGGTGGTCGTGGACAGGCCAGGCTCATTAAAAGTGTGCGAGTTCCTTGTCTATTTAAATGGAGTCCATCTGGCCCAAACAGATGCCTCCTCCCCTAAAAAATTTTAAAATTGTCAATAAAAGCAATGTTGTGCTGCACAGTGACAGAGGAAAGCCAGTTGTTCAGAGGTAAAAGCCGGCTAAAACGTTCGATTCCTCTGTCGACGGTGGGGATGGGCCAGAGATAACAAAGATTAAAAAGGTGGGTAAAACCATGTTTGAGGAGTTCAGACTGCTGCATGCAGGTGTCGTTAGTGCCGGCATGGATGATGATTCTACTCACTGTTGGGTGATTCTGGATGAGGTCTGGGATCTGTTGTGCAACGTCCATCACTGTTGCTCGGGGAAAACAGTGAGTAACGGCTCCACTCATCCTGACATGTTTGATGATGGAGTCTCCAATGATGAGGGTCCTGGGTGGTGGGTCAGCTGGTTTAGGGTGAGCAGAGGATCCATCCAGGACCTGCTGGATGTTGTGCAGCGGTTCCCTGGGACTGCAGCGATGGGCCTTCTGTGCCGAGGGCTCCCTCCGTGGGTTCGGGGTAAAGTGCACGGCTCCTCGGCGGGTTTGAGCTGCAGTCCGGGGCTTGATGGGACATGGCTGGCCGTTGGTGCCCGACAGCTGCTCTCGCGGCGGTTGGGTGGAGTTAGAGGGTGGTACCGCGGAGCTACTGGGCCCGGAGGCCGTCAGCGGAGGGAAGTCCTTCTCCAAGGGCTCGAAGCGGTTGGCGAGCGGGAGGCCAGGTGGATGAGATCGATGGCCGGAGCTCCGGGCCTCCCCGTCGCGGCGGCAGCCAACCGTCGACCAGACACCCTGGAGCGTTGGAGTGGAGCAGAGCGGCAACTTTGGCTCCCTGTTGGAGCCAACGCGCCGCCTCAGCAGCAGTTTCGCGGGCCTCCAGGTGGGCTCAGGGCGCCGGAACAACTGCTGCGGAGGGGGCGTGTCAACAGGGCAGTGTGTTATACACTGCTGAAGGAGATGCAAATGCATCGTTTTTCTAAATAAAGGATGCAAGTACCTTTATCTGTTCTGGACTCAAAGAAAAGCCCAAGTCTAAATAGTCCAAATTTGATGCCAAAGCCGTTTGAAACGAGCCGTCATCATCTTAGTTTTTGTGTTAAGTTGCAGTAACATCCTGCCCACCTAAGTGATAGAGACCGTACAGGCCTGTTGAGGCTCTACTGGAGCGTGGCTCGGCCGACCTCGTGCTTCTGCTACAGTCAGTCTAGATCAGGGGTATCAAACCCATTTTAGCTCAGGGGCCACACTGCGAGAAATCTAGTCCCAAGTGGGCCGGACCGGTAAATTAAAAACACTTCAGATTGTTTCCTTTGTTTTAATACAATCAGTATAAAACAAGGCTGAAGTCTGAGGACAATGTATCCAAAATAGTACAAGTACAACATCTGAAGTGTACTTGAAAATTTGAAAAAAATAAATAAATAAATCAATAAATAAAAAAAACATTCCTTAGTGATTCAGAGCTTACAGGTCACATGGCTAGATCGGTTTCATGCAGCACTTAAAGTAAATTTGACTCATTTTACTTTACATCTTTTAGCTTTCACCAGCACATCAATATCAGAAGTCACATCCTGAGTGGCGGCCATCTTCAGGATGTGATTCAAGTTCTTGTGTGAGCCTTGAGCGCAGCTTTGTTTTATTTATACTCATTACAGAGAAAACTTGCTCACAAAGATAAGTTTATTTTCACTCTACATTGTAAAGTATGAAAATAAAGTTTACACATCCATCTCGCGGGCCGGATTTAACCCGCTTGCGGGCCGGATCCGGCCCGCGGGCCGCAAATTTGACACCCCTGGTCTAGATTGCTCATTCTGAGTTTGGTTCACTTCATCAACATCTTTCCAAGCTTTTGGGCTTTAATTGTGATTAAAATCAATGAGAGTTAAAGATATCAAAATACCTTTATTACAATAGAGTCAAAATAGAATCTAATGCAAAAGTTGGCTCCGTTTAAGAGATGGACATCAAAGTAATATTTTGTAAAAGTCTGAATTTAGTTTAAAACACACGTAAAAGCCTGAATAAAAGAGAGACGGGGGTCATGATGGGGACACGTTTTAGCACGTCACAACTGTGTGTTTTGTCCCGGTTCTGCCATCGATGCTAGTTTGTGTGTGTGTGTGTGTGTGTGTGTTTATCTAGAGGAGGATGTGTGTGTGTGTCCATGTGTTGTGACTTTTTTAGACATTAGACTTTTGAGAGCAAAGCAAAGGCCAGAAAGTTTCAGAGGTTTTTGTTCATGATTCACTTATTTACCAGCTTTGTCCGGTCACATAAGCAGCACTCAAGTAGCCAAGCACAAATGAATCGTATTACATCATCCAGCGCTCTCCAGACCTGCCAGAGTTCTCTTTCCATAGTTCACTGTTCACCTTTTGTTAGGACCAGCAGTTACTTGGAAAATACCCAGACTTTACCTACAGTTCGTCTGAATTTCTATTAGGTGGAAATAAAACTTGAAATATTAGTTATCTCTAGTTAGTGATATTTAACACTCAGCTGTTATTAATGGCATTAAACTGGTCGTTGCATTTTCTTTGCTTAGATTATGTGTAGTTTCTCATGCAGAGTGTTTTTCACATCTAATTACCATTTGTAGCACATTGCACTCCCCGTGACTTCTGGGTAACAGCGTGTCTACTCCTGAGCTAGTAAAACTTCACCCAGCTCACTTATTAAGCTACAGGAAGGCTAAATCAATATTAAAAGTGCTCATGTCAAAGGCTGTGGAAGCTATAAAGAGAGGAAGTAAGGGAAGCATGAGAGGATTTAAAAAAGAGAGGTGTCAAGGGGATGTGTGAAAGGCAGCAAGGAACGACTAATTCTCCTCTCACAGTCTGTGGAGCACAAATGCTCCAGTAAGAACACCAAAAAGAAGAGAAAGATGATAAAATGTGAGCGGCAGGTAGAGCAGAAACAAAGAGAGTAAAGCTGTATTTTCTATTCCTGACAGGTGGAGTGATTGATCAAATCCTCCAGAAAGCAAACATGGATGAGCTGCCTTGCATCATATCAAGAAATAAAAGAACTGAATGGATATGCTTTATTCCCATTTGACCAAATTAACCAGGTTCTGCGCTCAAGCTAAAGTCTGGTTTAAACCAGTACAGTTCAGTTTTACAGTGATGGGATTCATGGCTCTTTCATGGGTGCCGTTCAGAAGTCGGTCGCTTACCTCAAAGAGCCGTTCAGAAGACTGGCTCCTTTGTATGAACTGAAGCCAACAGAGCGGGGTGTGTGCGTGTGTGTTTGGGGGGTGGGGGGGTGGGGGTCCAATGGCAATGTGAGGGCGCACAGGGTTGGTTAACGTTCCTCCCAAGATATGTACATAAGCACGTGTTTCTATGGTTCCTCCTACGTCCGTCGCAGCGGTGGGTGGGGTTTCAGCGGGTGAGTTTGACCCACTTCCCGGGAGGTTTGTTAAGATGAACGGCTCTCTGCAGGGACTCGGCTCTCATCATTCACTTTGAAAACCCGTTCAAAAGATTCGATTCGTTCGTGAATCGTCACATCACTACAGTTTTATAGTTGGAACAAAGTCATTGATGGCCAGTAGAAGGTCATTTTTCTAAATGAGCTCTAAAAGCACCAGAACCGCTGATAAATGATAAACAAATGGCATTTAATTTCAGCAACCTTTGAGAGTCATCTTTACCTTTATCCACCCACGAGGAGGACCAACTGTCAGATGGGTCAGTTGTAACCTGATAGATAAGATCTGAACACACATGTGAATACTCTACTTTACTTGCTTTCCAAGTACAGAAACATTTGATATGTGAGTGTCTTCCTTGTCACTCCTGTGGTCAAATGACCTGATGTCCACGGTGTAGCTGCTGCATTTACCCAAATGTCTTTTTCCCACAAGGGTGTGTGATTGCACGTATGCAGCTCTTCCAGACTTAGCCTACAGTTCCTCCATGTGTCCCATGGATATGCATAGATGTTCTCTCCTTCATCCCTCAGATCTCCGTCCTCTATCTGTGGTGCCACTTGTCCTTTTTCATGACTGCAAGAGCGACACCCTCCATGGGCTCTACAGCTAATTAGAAATGTTGTGTAATCTTGTTGGAATCTGAAGTCATCCTAATGATTCAAACTGCCAGGTGGGGTCTTGAGTATAAATTGTATCCCATTCAAAAATGGTAGAAACATGTAGAAGATCTGTAAGCTGAAGTAGGAACATTTTCTAATGTATTTTTTTTTAAATTAGGGACCACAAGCTGAGGCCCTTTAGTATTTTCATAGTTTGTGTAGATTATATAAAATCCTGAATATTAAAGAAAACTAAAACGGTTGTGTACCGTCGGCTATTGGTGATAGTTTTCCACTGTTTGGAGTTTCGAAACGTCTTTTTGATCTCCGGTGCAGTGGAAGATGAAACTCTGAGACCATGGCAACAGCCACACGGGGTGAAAAGACTTTTCTTAAAGCTGTTTTATGTCAAACCCTTACGTCTCCTTTCTGTTCTGACAGAAAAGAGTATTGATCTAGTTTCTGCTTTCTCACACTCCTGTTATCTACTCTACCTCCCACCTGTCCTCTGTCCCTCTCCCATGATCCTCAGTGTCAGCAGTACCGGGAAAGCACATCGGTCCTGGAGAACCAGCCGGCAGGCACATTTGTCCTGCAGGTTCACGCTGTGGATGCAGACGAAGGCTCCAACGGCCGGGTCACTTATGGCTTCATGCATAAAGACTCTACAGTGCCTGCATTCAGTATCCACCCTGATACCGGTACTAGAACACACACACACACACACACACACACACACACACACACACACACACACACACACACACACACACACACGCACACACACACACACACGCCTTTATCATGGTAAGAGATCATTGTGTTGTTTCAGCATTTCTGTGATGTTTGATACAATAAAATACATTTAGTGGCTAAGAACCAGTTGGTGGAAAGGCTTATGTAAAATGAAAGAGTTCACTACATCTTCAGTAATGTTTTTAACAAAAAATAACATCCATTTGGGATTGCTGATATCATTTTCGTTAAAACATCCTCAATAATTCAAAAACGCTGTCTTATGGGCTCGATACACGGGAGGCGACAAACGACCGTGATCAGCGAAATTTGTCGCTGTTGCTTTTATTACCTGTCACACGGGAGGCGACCCGTGGCAGCGGCCAGCGGCAAAGCCGTCCACGCGTTCTGTTCCATGGCGAAATCGAAACTTCCGTTGTTTTGCTTGGCTGTGTCAGGTGGGAGGGAATTAAGGTTATTTAAGCAGTTCAGAGTTAATAAAGCGGAAGATATGATGTTTCACAAGGTGCTGCTAGAGTTATGTGAAATATTACTTCTGAATTTACTATAAAACATAATAATAATCAACTTCTCCTCCATGTTTGCTCAGAAATGTGCGGAGCATCCTGTCCGCTGATTGGTCAGTGAATGAAACCTCCGTTGATTGGTCCTCGTCCGAGCGACAGCGATGAAAAGTTGAAAATATTTCAACTTTCTTGGATCGCGTCGCTGGGTCGCCTGTGCACGACATGTGCACGTGCGCAAAATTTCACACGCACGTTTTTCGTGTTTCGCTTAGTAGGAGGGAGACCCGCGATCATCGCTTTGTCGCGCACGTCTCATTGAAAATGAATGGAGGAGAGGCGATGTCGCCTCCCGTGTGTCGAGCCCATAAGTCAGAACATTGTCTGACCATCTCATATGTTTCCAGGAATAATTGTGACGGCCAGGAAATTTGATCGTGAACGCCAGCGGGAGTTCGCAGTGACCGTGACCGCCACAGACCAAGCAGCGGATCCTCTGATTGGCATTTGTCAGCTAAACATTCTCATTCTGGACCAGAACGACAACAGCCCCAAGTTTGAGAACATCCGATATGAATGTAAATATAAAATTCTGCGCTGAGGAAGCAAACACTGTAAATGATTGAAATTTACCTGAAAGTTATTCTGTATGACCGCTGTCAGAGCTTGGTCTTCATTGCCAGCAGCAAGTCGGACTCGTTCCCAGTGAGAGTTGGACTCTGCCAAGGCTGTCCTTTGTCACCGATTCTGGTCATAACTTGTATGAACAGGACTTCTTGGTGCAGCCAAGGCGTTGTGGGGATCCCTTTTGGTGGTCTGAGGATCAGATGTCTGCTTTTTGCAGATGATGTGGTGCTGTTGGCTTCATAAGAACATGATCTCCAGCTTTCGCTGGAGCAGTTCACAGCCGAGTGGGAATCAGCTCCTCTAAATCTGGGACCATGGTCTTGATTTGGAAAAGGGTAGAATGCCTTCTCCAGGTCAGAGAGGAGGTCCTGCCTCAAGTGGAGGAGTTTAAGTATCTCGGGTCTTGTTCACGAGTGAGGGAAAGATGGAGCGTGAGATCGATAGGTGGATTGGTGCTGCGTCTGCAGTGATGCGGGCGTTGTACCGGTCTGTCGTGGTGAAGAGAGAGCTGAGTCAGAAGGCGAAGCTCTCGATTTACCGGTCGATCTACGTTCCTACCCTCATGAGATCACGGATACAAGTGGCCAAAATGAGTTTTCTCCACAGGGTGGCTGGGCTCTCCCTTAGAGATAGGGTGAGAAGCTCAGTCATCCGGGAGGGGCTCGGAGTAGACCCGCTGCTCCTCCATGTCGAGAGGAGCCAGTTGAGGTGGCTCGGACATCTGGTCAGCATGCCTCTTGGACACCTCCCTAGTGAGGTTTTCCGGACACGTCCAACTGGGAGGAGACCGAAGGGAAAACCCAGGACACGCTGGAGGGACTTCTCGGCTAGCCAGGGAATACCTTGGGATTCCCCCGGATGAGCTTGCCCAAGTAGCTAGGGAGAGTGAAGTCCGTGTGTCTCGGCTTGGGCTGCTGCCCTCGCGGCCCGACTCAGGCTAAGTTGCTAAAAATGACTGAATGGATGGATGGTTTCAGAAGTTTTAAACACCCATTGTTTGTGTAACTTTCTTCCAAAGATCCACATTTCCCTTTTTTAATGTGACATCAAGCTTTCTGAAGGTCATTCAGTATTTTTCTTTGTTAATGATCAGTTTATATGTTAACAGAACTGACTCATTCCCTGAAAGGTTATTCAGTCATTGATGAGTAACATAAGAAGCAAAATAACAAAAACTCCATCCAAAGTTGGGTCATGGAGATAAACGGCCCAGGGGGAAACACAGCCACACAGCAAGGAGTCACAGGTTTGAATCCTGGCTGTGGCCTTTCTCTGTGGAAGTCACTTTTTCTCCCCATGCTTTGGTTTTCACTGATTTCCTACTGCAGTCCACAAGCATGCAGGTTAATGGAAGACTCAGTGTGTCCCTGTGGTGGACTGGTGATCTGTCCAGGGTGCTCCTCCCCTCTTGCCTGAGAGCTGTTGTAGTAGACACCAGCTCTCCTTGGCCCTAATGTGCAACAAGAGTTTAAGATCATGAGTGACGTCTGTCTGCTATCCTTCCCCAACACTGGACCCAACTCTCCATCCTGTTGTCCAAGATGTAGGTCTGATGAAAAGGTTCCAAGATGCTCTGGTACCAAATACATGTATAGTGGTTGTTTAGACAGCCTGTTTTTCCTCAGAAGCCCACAATGAAACATCCCTTCAATTTAAATTAGTGAGGCTGTTCCTTTTAGTTGTGTCCATCTAAGTGACTCCATCACTGCCCACAAGGACGCAGACGTTTGTTAGGAAAATGATGAAATACCTAGATGCCACCCGGCCATTGGATGGTGGTTACCTCAAGTGTCACCTCTTTGCTACAAGTTTGCAGTAAAAGATATACCAGATATGTATTTTAGGGCTCATAGTGAATCAGCATCGGAGGCTCTTAACCGTGATAGCCTCCACCGGGGGCTGACACCCCACACAGCTAAGCCCCTAGGATTACAGAGCTACTTGTAGTCTGCTACCACATTAAAGTGGTAATTCTGCAGACGGGACAAAAAATACCTCATATCTGTAAAATAGTGAAATACTGAATTGAAAATGAGTAAAAATAAATAAATAAATAAAAATAAAAACAGAAAAACAATTTTTAAAAATCGACGTATATCTTCATTTCATTGGGGCAAATCTGAAATTGCTTTATTGGTGCTGAATCAGAATGTCTAACTTGTTAGTTTGAAATATTCTGTGGCTGTTTTCTCTAATAGCATACAGCTCTGAGTACTGAAACAATAAGAAAACTAGTCCAGAGGACAGCCTTACCGAGCCGGTGCCCACGACTATCTGTTTTTCCAGACTTCCTTCGTGAGGATACCATGATTGGAACCAGTTTCCTGCGGGTGGCAGCTCATGATGATGACTTTGGAACCAATGCAGCCGTTACGTACAGCATGTCCAGTGAGCAGCCCGAGTACCTCAGGGTCAGCCCACTAACAGGCTGGGTGTTCGTCAACCAGCCCATCTCACAGGTACACACCGGACATCTCACCTGTCTAACTGCAAAGATTTTATTATGGATGATTTATTTTCAGTACAGCGTTTCCATGTGACACATGAGAAAGTCATTTATGTGGCAAAGAAATTCAAAGATTGCTGGATGCCATTTGTTAGTGTCTTTAAATCCTAAAGCAGCTCTGCTTGTGTAGGGAACTATAACTGGGCCATTCCCATCTGTACCTGGTCGGCCCGGCCCGGATAGCATAGCTTGCTTACATATCTTGGTGGCCTGCCTTTTTTCAGGGTGCAACGAGACTGTTTTTCAGACCTCTTTCTGAGGTGGTCTGCTTCAGGCTGACCAGGGCCAACACACCCAGCAAATTCACACCTTCCATTAGAGCAAGCCTCTGATTGGTGGGTAGAATCAGCCCACATGGGCTTAAGGCATGCTCAATTCATTGTCATTCATTATCATGCTGATTACCTAGAAGCTGAAAATGTCTCTGACTGCATTCCTTGCATACCTAAGCAAGGATGTGTGGAATCAACCGGGCCAGGCTGGGGCCGACTGGAGCTATCCGGGCAGGGCCGACCAGGTACAGATGGGAATGGCCCTTAAAGATGCTTGAAAACAAAATGGGATGTTTCCCATCCAAGGGCCACTTTAAAAGCTTTGGTAAACTGTACAACATCATCCAGCTACAAAGTGGTGGCTTGTTTTTTTTACATTAAAATAGCTTCTAAAATGACATTTGAGCCTATATGAGATCTGTTTATGTAAAGGAGTTTGGAGTTTTGACCCTCAGCAGGTGGCATTAACTCCTTTTTGTTGTTTAGTGGGGAAGAAGATTTGTGGATTTGATGGTTTCCTGAGTTGCACAAGTCAAAACTGAGGACACTCCTTAAGAAATAAATCATAACATTAGGAAATTGCCGTGGTACTTGGTGCAAAAGGAGATGAGCAAAATTAAGAAATAAGCTCAATAAAGTAATGATATAGAGAGGCAATCATAAATGAAATGGCTAATATATACAAGACAGTGTAGGTACCGATCAGGTCCGATTTTACTTGCAAGACTTATTTAACCTTTGTGTTTTATCACCCAACCACATCGTGTCCGTTGCCAGCCTCTCTGAAAGTGGCCCACATTAGACAACCCCATACATTCTCTGTTCTATTTATTTAGTACACCACACATTAGCAACCACTCTTTACAGATAGCAAACACTCAGAACTGCTTTAACTCTAGACGTCCCAGAATTCTGACTTCACTAGAACTCCCAGTAACCGTCAGATTGACGGTTGTCATCTTGGTCCTTAAATGCAAGATGACGAAGTCGAGCAAAATGGTTCAAGTGTGCTGTTAATGAACTCATTATGGATGTGTGAACCTAATAATATGCTAAGAAAATATCTTTTTTCTCCCAAACCTTAAAAATAAGTCTCTCTTTTCCCTGGGCGACTGACACAACTCCTTTCTGTGTGTGTGTGTGTGTGTGTGTGTGTGTGGGGGGGGGGGGGGGGGGGGGGTTTGAACGGAGAGTGAATGCGCGCGAGCTGGAAAGTTGGTTGCTTAGCGTCATCCTTGGGAAAACGTTACCATGTAAACAATACAGCCGTCAGATTGATGGCTTGCGGGAGACAAAGACAAAAACAGCTATATTTCTTTTTTGATACTTTATTTTGTAGAAATTATAACACAAAAAAAAAGGAGACACAAAAATAGGAAAAGCCAGGACAACTTGAGGTCCATCTAACCAAAGTTATTACATATGAAAACAGTCTAAATGACTGCCTTGAAAGTTCTAACGTTAACTCTACAGTAAATGTCATAAAATCAACAAGGTGTTGGAAACAGTCACAAGAGATTCTGGTCCGTCTTGAGATGCCTAGCATCACTTACGCATTGGTTCCATTGTGCCGTCGAAGACTGGTGTGGACTGCGATCACCTGTTGCACTTAAATGTGTTTTGTCGCACCATACGCTGGTGACGAATGTTTTTGTTCTGAATCCAACCAAACCTTGCCAACACTTGCGAGAATCATCTTGTGTGTGTGTGTGAATAAAAATAAAAACAACAGCACTGTGGTGTTTATTTTAATTGTTGCATGCAGTCATGTTTTTCTATTCTCCAATCTCTAAACGATGTCGGGTAAAACTAGCTGCTCCACCTTAGTCATAATGCTTCATTGTCATATGGAGTCTCAGGCCTAGTCCACACGTAGCCGGGGTTTTTGAAAACGAATATCCGCCCCTCCAGAAACTTGCATCCACACCACCTCGTTTTAAAACAAAACTCCGTCCACACGTACCCGGATAAATACGTTGTTAAGGACATGCCAGACCTGTAGGCGGCAGTGCTTCCCCCGTTCTTAACCTCGTCCTTCATCTGTGGTCTTCCGCAAGGAGCAGTAATTCCGCTTGCAAAAACAAACAAGCAAAAAGCGCTTGGACAATTGATAAAGCGAGCGCAGCTCTGAGGGCATCCATGCTGTCGGCTAGTGTAAACACAGGTCGCACACGTGATGTCAGCATTTTTTTTGTCGCAGAAAGTGACGTTGCGGACCTTAAAACTCCGGTTTTGTCTGTCCACACGCAGACACCCAAAATGGAGAAAACGCAGATCTTCACTTTGGCCGGAGTTTTTAAAAAGATCCGTTTTCGTGTGAAAAAACTCCGTTTTCGTGTGGATGACAGGCCAAAACGTAGAAAAATATCTACGTTTTGGCAGATCCCCGGCTACGTGTGGACAGGGCCTGAATGAATGGTGCTGCTCGGGTCGATTGTAGGGCCCGGTTTCACCACAGAAACAAGTAAGTGTCCTGACCCATCCCAGACGCCTCAATAGAACCAGTGTTATAGTTCATACAACAACCAAGGCCTCAGTCTCTTCAAACTTCTTTCCTCTCTTCCTTCTTCTCTCGATAACTGTTTAATTTGGGAGTGTGAAGTTGGTTGTAGAACTACTTTTAATTTGCTCAAAATGACCTCGCTTGCCTTTATTGTTGGGTTTCACATGACGTTGCCTCTACCTCACCAAATGCAGATGGGGGTCCGGAAGTAGCCGGCGCTGCACAAAACACTATTTTCTTTGGTGACTGAGCGTAAAAATGCCCAAACTCTATGTGGTCGATGGTTAATACAATCACTCTAATCGAGACAAAGACCAACGTTTGGCCCAAATGTAATGCACCACAAAGGACTTTGTTTAAAAGGCGTACTGAAAGAAGATGGCAGACGTGGATCAGTAATCTACGGCTTAAAACAGGAGCTGAAAGGACAATGCTGTAGTTTACAGCGATCACTTTCTAACAGGTAGGAGATTACCGAGTGTTTTATTAAACAGTTGCTTAGAAACAGCCATAAAAACAGCAGGTTAACAGTTTCATACTGTTTTCATGTGTCCTCACTGCAAATAGCTTTCAGAGTGCTAATGTTTTTAGCAGTTAGCTTAGTGTTGTAACTTGGCGTTTATACCTTATTGAAATCAAACTAACCAACCAGAAATGTGGATTTAAAAGGCATAAAAAGTGAGTTACGAGTAGATCCTAGCACATACTGATCATTAGCACAGTGTATGAAAACTGTGACTTTTATAACTACATGGGTCATAACCTAAAAGAAGATGTATTTTTACACGATATCGCATCTCTGCCAGCTCACGTGAAGCCTTAGTAAAATCGTTTTCATCTATCACGCCGTGTTGTATCTCTCTGTTTTGTTGCGGAGCAAAACACTTCCTGTCCCCATTTGAGGTTCACGCTGCTGCAGACATCACGTGAGTCACGTGAGTGAAACATTGCGATGACCAGTGTCATCCAGCACCCTTTGGTCCGAGCACCAATTTTAATTTTGCTGGAGAGTTTCTGGATTTTTGCTGTGAGGAAACAAGTAAATTCCTGAGTTATCAGTTGTCTGATGAGCATTTGCTGCATCACCTGCTAAGTTCAGCCTTTAGCAACGTGAATGGACCTGAGGCCTAATGTCTCGGAGCAGGGATAAAACGCTAACTCTTAAAGAATGACCTCTAACTCTGAGAAAAGACAATTTTCACTTACGGTTCTGAAGTTTTACACTTTGTACTCATATTATTGTATCAAAAGAGCAAAACATCATTTCCAGCATTTCTGCAAAGTAAAACTGAGCTTTTTGCTTCGTTGTGACTGAAGCTTTTCAACTATTTCAGTTATCATCTAATATGTGTGTTTACTCAGCCTGACTCAGCTGTCACTTTCACCCAATATCACACAAAATAAAAAAATCTAAAGTGCTAACCACAATCTGTGTGATCTAAACGGCCCTTCTGTAAATAACAAATTAAGAGCACAACATCAAGCCTCCTCCTCTTCCCTGTTCTGCTCTTCGTCTTCCACAGAGAAGCTACATCTCCAGGGAAATTGTGGCTACAGACGGAGGAAACAGGAGCAGTTCAGTGGAGCTGGCAGTTACCATCACCAACGTAAAGAACCAGCCCCCGCAGTGGGAGAACGACACTTACAGCGTGGTCATACCAGAAAACACTGTTCGGGACACACCCATTGTGGTATGTTGACTGGCACAAGAAATGGTACATTCCATGTTACCCGTGTTCATGCTTCCAGTTTTACTTCCTAATTCCTGTCATTCCTAATCAGCATGTGGGTGGACGTGCTGGCTACAGGTTCAGGAAACACGTCTTAAGGTTCACACCAACTCTGATTAGTTCAGTGTGCTCCATTGCTCAGTGCCTCTTTGAAGACACGAATAGACCGTGTTTCTAAAAGCTCTCATGAAAGCTATTAAGTCCATTAGAGTGGCTGATGAATATTTGAACCCAAATGGTGGTGGTGCAGCCAGAGGAACGTGGTTTATATGGGAATGTGTGGGATTTGTTGTGTTTGTGAGAGAAGCAGATAAACAGAGGAAGCACCATGGTCCCCATGGTTGTGTCAATGGAGATCTGGGTAGTTCTGGGTTGATTCCACTGTTATGGAAGGATACACAGACTCTTGGCTGTACCTTTTGTGTCGTGGACGTTTGAGGTTTTTATGTCCCAAATAAACACAGAAATGTTCATCAGGTCTCTGTGCTTCTCAGGCTGTTCTGTGATTGTTTTTTCCTGGACTAAATGAGTAGATATAGGTCACCTACAAGCAAGCTCAAATCCAGAGTTGTTGGATTTCTTTTTATTATTTTAACTGGCTCCATCTGTTGAATTGCCTCTATCTTTAACAGTTTTAGAGAGAAAGGAGTATAAAGATATGTTTGCATCCGTTTGATCTCACAAGACGTCAGTTAGCTGCTGTTCTGTAAAAAGGTTAGAGGCTTGCTGATACTTTAGCGGTCGTTATTATGGGCTGTAAAACGTTGTCTTTTCCATTCAGAGGTATGAGTTTAACTGTTTTTCTCACTCCAGTTGTTGCTCAGAAGCATCTCTTCCTGTCTAGAGGGTCACAGCTGGTGTTCTGAAAATTCCTTGGATAACATGAAGAGTTGATGTCAAAACAAATCAATTTATTATTTTATTTTTAGTGATCCTGTTAGTCTGCCAGAGCAATAAATTATAACCAACATTTTATTAAGTGTCAATATATCTGAAATAACATCAGCTAGATCAAAACCCCTTCACAATACAGAAAAGGCCTGCTTCTGCATGCAGATATTGTAAATATTTTAAAGATGTCACATCTTTTAAGTTTCATAAAGTGGAGTTTCCAATTTCCAAACCAAAGTCTATGAAGTTTGAATGGAAAAATCACAGAGGAACTGAATCATTGAAAGCCTTCAGAAGACAAACAAGATTCTTAGAGATGTATGAAGTTCAACTACATCAGAAAAACCAAACATCCAAGAACTTCTGCTGGGAAAATGGGTCCAAAATGTACTCAAATGAAATCCCCTCGAAAACAATCCAAAATTGTAGTTTCTTTGTTACTAAATAGATAAAAACAAATGAAATGTCTGTTAACTCTCTCTTTTTTACAAGTCTCTCCATAACATGCTGACCCTTCTCGTTGCTTTCTGTGTTGGTTTTTGTTTCAAACAGACCATCAAAGCCACCTCACCTCTTGGAGATCCAAGAGTAACTTACAATTTGGAGGATGGTATGGTCCCAGAGACCAACATGCCTGTCCGCTTCTACTTGACCCCGAACCGAGAGGATGGTTCGGCCTCCATCCTGGTTGCAGAACCCCTGGACTACGAGACCACCAGAAATTTCATTCTGCGAGTTCGAGCTCAGAATGTCGCTGCTGTTCCTT
Source organism: Nothobranchius furzeri (assembly GCF_043380555.1). Classification (NCBI taxonomy): domain Eukaryota; kingdom Metazoa; phylum Chordata; class Actinopteri; order Cyprinodontiformes; family Nothobranchiidae; genus Nothobranchius; species Nothobranchius furzeri. Next base: position 5,004,262 of record NC_091749.1, on the reverse strand, counting down.
TGGCCGCCTTCACAACCGTCTATGTCAATGTCACTGGTAAGTTTTTTAATGAATGTTCTTCTGTTTATATTTCACATTCTTCCACATTGAGCAGGTTTAACCAGATTGTGCCTTTCAATTCAATGATTTTCGATTTTGATCGACCGCGTCCCTTGGGAGCCCCTGTGGGGGGTACTCTGGGAGTATGGGGTACCAGGCCCTCAGATACGAGCTGTTAGGTCCCTGTATGACCGGTGTCAGAGCTTGGTTCTTATTCCCAGCAGTCAGTTGGGCTCGTTCCCAGTGAGAGTTGGACTCCGCCAAGGCTGCCCTTTGACACCGATTCTGTTCATAAGCGTTATGGACAGGATTTCTAGGCGCAGCCAAGGTGTGGAGGGCATCCGTTTTGGTGGCCTGAGGATCAGGTCTCTGCTTTTTGCAGATGATGTGGTCCTGTTGGCTTTATCAGAACGTGATCTTTGGCTTTCACTGGAGCAGTTCGCAGCCGAGTGTGAAGCAGCTGGGATGAGTATCAGCTCCTCTAAATCCAAGACCATGGTCCTAAGACGGAAAAGGGTAGCATGCCTTCTCCGGGTCAGGGATGAGGTCCTGTCCCAAGTGGAGGAGTTTAAGTATCTCGGGGTCTTGTTCACGAGTGAGGGAAAGCTGGAGCGTGAGATCGATAGGTGGATTGGTGCTGCATCTGCAGTGATGCAGGTCTTGTACCGGTCTGTCGTGGTGAAGAGAGAGCTGAGCCGGAAGGAAAAGCTTTCGATTTACCGGTCGATACGTTCCTACCCTCACCTATGGTCATGAGCTTTGGGTAGTGACCGAAAGAACGAGATCGTGGATACAAGCAGCCAAAATAAGTTTTCTCTGCTGGTTGGCTGGGCTCTCCCTTAACGATAGGGTGAGAAGCTCTGTCATCCGGGAGGGGCTCGAAGTAGATCCACTGCTCCACCACTTCGACAGGAGCCAGTTGAGGTGGCTTAGGCATCTAATTAGGATGCCTCCTTGATGCCTCCCATGGGAGGTTTTCCGGGCACGTCCAAGTGGCTGGGGAGAGGGAATTCTGGGCATCTCAACTTAAACTGCTGACCCGGCAACCCGACTCCGGATAAGCAGAAGGTGGATGTATGGATGGATGGATGGATGGATGGATGGATGGATGGAAGGATCTAGAGTAGGTAGCATTTACAGAGGTGCTCAAAGTATTTATATCACAATGTGTCGAGATTACAAACGCATGCATACAAAATTATAACACATTCAAATCCGTTAGAAGTCTGGCTGAAGGTGAAGTTCATCAAACACTGCTGTTACACACAGGAATTCCTTGGTTTGAAAATGCACGGTTGCTCTTGTGTTTTATTAGATGAGGAATAAATTAATTTCCTGAAGGTCTACATTTACAACTATTCCGTGGATCTTTTCTTTCTCTCTACACAAAAACAACAGAAACACTGAGACATGACTTAGGTGGAGATGGCAATATAAACAGAAAATGGGGTGTTTCTACTCTTATAAAAACTCCAATCCAATGGTGTGACATTGTAAACACGATTTTACTGTTCTCAACATCACCATCAGTTCTACATCACACAGTGATCTAAGTGAATTCTGGAGTTCTTTGCAGAAAAGTCATCATCAGCAGGACCTGCAGTGGGATTATCAGAGTATTTCTGATGGATTAAGTTTAAAATGACAATCATGTGGTGTAAAAAGGTTGTTAAATTTTAATTAAAAATACTTTTTACACAACCCTTTCAACCAAACTGTTAAAAACAGGAACCAAAGTTTAAAAATAAACGCAAAAGTAATATACATCTAGAAGAGAGTGTTAAACTAAAAAAGTTTTAATTGAATTAGAAAAGCGAGTAAAAAGTTTCCCTGAGCTTAAGCATGACTGTGTTCAGGTAGTTTCCCGACACTAAACCGGGGCTACGCTGCTGTTTGTTACTGCCTTGCTTTTTCTCCAAATGAGCAAGATGGTTCTGCATGCATGTCTATTGCATCATGGACACATGATCCTCATCCTCACACAAACCCCATTCCATCAAATTTGTACTAAAGTCAGTGAGAAATAATGAACTCTCACAGACCCTCTCTTGCCTCGGTGTCCCTCTTCTGCCTTCCCTCCCTCCCATAGCCCTCCCTCCTTTTCTGTCTCAGTGAGAAAGCTCGACTTCTCCAGAGGCAGTTCAGCAGTGGAGAGGAGGGAGGTCTGTAATGGATTTAAGACTCAATTTTTAATTCATACATTAAGACATTTGCTCAGAAGACAGGGAGGATAAAAAGGCACATGGAGCCACATTAGAGTTCATCTTTTGCACTTTTTTGAGTCAATTTTCTGATACATTTGGATTTAAAGCAGACTTGTTAAAATATGACTTTTACTATTCTGATTTATGTCACGCTGTGTCCCATTGGTCTTTATTACTACCAGCCATGGACGTAATTTTCACTTTAGAAGTGGGGGGGACACGGGGGTGGGGGTATGTTTACAGTATGTTCTAATGGGAAACAGGCTTCAACACAAACGGTTGTTTTCTGCTTGGTCCTAGAGCTCAACCAGTGTCACTTTAATACAGCGTAATATTGTTTTTGGATAGTAAAAAGTGCAGGCGTCAAAACTTGACTTTGGAAAAAGTGTGGGGGGACATGTCCCCCCCCAAAAAAAAATTTACGTCCATGCTACCAGCTTTAACCATTTGTAACACATAACCATCTTTTCTTTGCTTCAGTAAAAGTGATTTAAAATTGGGACATTTTCTGCTCTTTGCTGCTTGGCCTACTTCCAGATCTGGGTGTTGTCACAATGCTCACTGAACTGGAAACATCATGACCCAGACTCAGTGGTTCTGGAAACTAATGAAGCACCAACAACAGACACATGTGCTTCTGTTTAATAAAGATGTTCTGGTTAGATATATTATATTGGTTTATTTAGTAGATACGTTTACCAGAGTTAATAAAAGGGGAGACTTGCTTAGAGCGGTGTTCTTTTAGACAAGAAATTTTAATTTAGTCTTTTGACTTTTTAAATTTAGTTCCATTTAATTTAAATTTATTGTCCCATTTGTTTTATTTTTAGTCTTATTTTAGTCAACTAAAATATGTGTATTTTTCTTTTGATGCAATCATTTTCAACTTATGTAAAGGAAATGTTAACGACACCTACTTGAAACAGTAAAAAAATATGTAATTATCAAATTTCACACTTGGATCAATAAAACTTTATGTTTATAAGGGTTTTAATAAAAATATTTATTAGAAAACACCAAAAATGAACACGGACATTTTGAAACTGTGCCTTTCAAAAATAATAAAATAAACAAATCTGTATAATGTGTGGTAATATTTGTAAACATGACAGGAAATGACATCGTGATCACATGGCTTCTCCTACCACTGCAGTGCCAACGACACTCAGCTACATCTGTCATTCTCGCCGAACAACCACACAGTCTCCGCACGAATCTCAGACTGTCTCTCTAACATATCAAGATGGATGAAATCCTCTCAGAAAGCTATAAAGTCAACTCAACCTCTCTAAAACTGATTTACTGAATTACTTGTTATCCAGCGAAACCATCCTTACGGCACAATCTCAGTCCAAAATGATTCTCTATCTCTGGCTTCTTCAAAGACAGTTTAAAATTTGGGAGTTGTGATTGGTGACCGGCTGACCTTTAAAGATCACGTTGCCTCTGTCGCCCCTTCATGCAGTTTCGTGCTGTATAACATATTAAAGATCGGACCGTACCTAACACAATATGCCACCTAGCTGCTGGTGCAATCTACTGTCATCTCCTGTCTCAACCACTTCAGTTTCCTTCTAACTGGTCTTCTACTCTGTACTGTGAGACCTCCTCAAATGGTCCAGAATGCAGCAGCGTGTCTGGTCTTCAGTCAGCCTAAAAGAGCACATGTCACCCCTCTCTTCACTGAGCTCCATTGGCTACTGTGAGCTAAACGCTAAAGTCCTGGATGGTACGGCTCCCATCTACCTGAATCCTCTTGTAAAGACTTACGTCACGGCCCGGCCGCTCTGGTCATCGAAGGATCGTCAGCTAGCGGGGCCTACACCACGCTCAGGACAATCCATACCTTTTTCATGTGTCGTTCCACAGATGTGGAATGACCTACCAAGCACTACCAGAACAGGGTCCTTGTCGATTTTCAAGAAACTTCTGAAGACCCTGCTCTTCAGAGAGCATCTTCTAAACTAGGGCCCTCCCTGTACCCCCCCCCCCCCCCCCCCTACTGTCCACTCCTTGTTCATTTCCCTTTATTATTCATTATGCTGCCTCACTGCCACCTAGGACTGACTGATTAGTGTTTGTTGTTAGCCTCAAGGGCAAGCTCCTGGCTTCATTATCACATGTAAGTCCCTTTAGACAAAAGCGTCTGCCAAATGCATAAACATAAACATCATACCATCAAATATTAAATTGTATTACTCTGAAGGTAAATTAAAGGTAAGCATTGTTTTCAGGCGTATTTATTAGTTTTTATTAGACAGATTGATCAAGGTGGGACACCTGAATGTTTCTCTATACAAAAGCACTGCTAGAACACTGAACACTGATCATATTGGTGCAGCGAAAATAAAAACGATCACTAAATTCCTTTGGCTGGATAAACCTCCACGAATTAGCTTAAAAACACTTCAGAAGACTAAAGAATGAGGAGGACTGGACCTACTCAACTTTTATTATTATTTCTTAGCCAACAGGCTGCAATATATACCAAGATGGTTTCAAGATAACCCACTAGATTACCCTGGTTAGACATAGAACAGACCCTTTGCAATACGATAGAGCTTTCAGACTTACCATTTATTAGCTCAAGCATAAGAAAACATGAAAGCTTCAAAAGTATTAGTATCAGCACCTCTCTGGTAGCATGGTGGGAGTATTTACAAATGACAGTCTTCACTAGTGCCATGCAGACGCACACCTATCTGGAATAATCCTGATATTTTGCAAAATAACAAAATGATGAACCTTCCGGACTGGAAAAACAAAGGAATCCTATACCTGGAACACATATATGAAGGATTGGACTTCATCCCATTTAATAGAATAGTCTCCCAATTTGGAATAGACAAGAATAGCTTTTTAGAATATCACCAAATTAAATCTGTAGTCAAACAAAAATTTAAGCTCAATAAAATAGAATTACAAACACCACCAAGAGTATTTGACTTCTATAATCTCAAACCCCCCAAACTACTGTCTAAAGTATATAAGACACTGTCCAAAATAGACGATAGAATAGCAATCCCTATTGAAAAATGGGAGGTGGATCTATCAGTTAGCTTTGACCAGAACTTCTGGTCCCAAACTTGTTTAAAAACTTTTAAAATGATCAGACACCCCAGTTTACAATGAATTTAGTACAAAATCCTACACAGGTCATAGGATGTTCAAGATGGGGTTTGTGTCGTCTGACAACTGTACACACAGCACAAACAACGTTCCTGACAATTACATTCATGCACTGTGGTCCTGTCCACCTGTCCAGGAATTTTGATGTAAAGTATGTGAAGATCTGTCAAAGTCTCTGAAATGTCATATCCCAACCACCCCCTCTCTTTGTTTACTGGGAAACCTGGACGATGTCCCAATTGAAACATCTGTGGTTCACGTGGTTCTGACTGCCATATGCATCGCTAAGAAAACTATCCTCTTGAATTGGAAAAATAGAGAAACTCTCTGCATTAACCAGTAAAGAAATCTTTTGTTGTCGTCTTCCTCCGCTTATCCGGGTCCGGGTCGCGGGGGCAGCATCCCAATTAGGGAGCTCCAGGCCGTCCTCTCCCCGGCCTTGTCCACCAGCTCCTCCGGCAGGACCCCAAGGCGTTCCCGGACCAGATTGGAGATGTAACCTCTCCAACGTGTCCTGGGTCGACCCGGGGGCCTTCTGCCGGCAGGACATGCCCGAAACACCTCCCCGGGGAGGCGTCCAGGAGGCATCCTGACCAGATGCCCAAACCACCTCAACTGGCTCCTTTCGATCCTGAGGAGCAGCGGTTCTACTCCGAGTCCCTCCCGAATGTCCGAGCTCCTCACCCTATCTCTAAGGCTGAGCCCGGCCACCCTACGGAGGAAACTCATTTCGGCCGCTTGTATCCGCGATCTCGTTCTTTCGGTCATTACCCAAAGCTCATGACCATAGGTGAGGATTGGGACGTAGATCGACCGGTAAATCGAGAGCCTGGCTTTCTGGCTCAGCTCCCTCTTCCCCACGACAGATCGGCTCAGCGTCCGCATCACTGCAGACGCCGAACCAATCCGCCTGTCGATCTCCCGATCCCTCCTACCCTCACTCGTGAACAAGACCCCGAGATACTTAAACTCCTCCACTTGAGGTAGGACCTCTCCCCCGACCCGGAGGTGGCAAGCCACCCTTTTCCGGTCGAGAACCATGGTCTCAGATTTGGAGGTGCTGATCCTCATCCCAGCCGCTTCACATTCGGCCGCGAACCTACCCAGCAAGAGCTGAAGGTCAGAGCTGGATGAAGCTAGGAGGACCACATCATCCGCAAAAAGCAGAGACGAGATTCTCCTGCCACCAAACTCGACACACTCTACACCACGGCTGCGTCTAGAAATTCTGTCCATAAAAGTGATGAACAGAACTGGTGACAAAGGGCAGCCCTGGCGGAGTCCAACCCTCACTGGGAACAGGTCCGACTTACTACCGGCTATGCGGACCAAACTCACGCTCCTCTGGTAAAGGGACTGAATGGCCCTTAACAGAAAGCCACCCACCCCATACTCCTGGAGCGTCCCCCACAGGGTGCCCCTGGGGACACGGTCATAAGCCTTCTCCAAATCCACAAAGCACATGTGGATTGGTTGGGCAAACTCCCATGCCCCCTCCATCACCCTTGCAAGGGTATAGAGCTGGTCCACAGTTCCACGGCCAGGACGAAAACCACATTGCTCCTCCTCTATCTGAGATTCAACTATCGATCTGACCCTCCTCTCCAGTACCTTGGCGTAGACCTTTCCAGGGAGGCTGAGGAGTGTGATCCCCCTATAGTTGGAACACACCCTCAGGTCACCCTTCTTAAAGATGGGGACCACCACCCCGGTCTGCCACTCCCTAGGAACTGCCCCCGATGACCACGCAATGTTGTAGAGATGTGTCAACCATGACAGCCCTACAACATCCATAGCCTTGAGATACCCAGGATGAACCTCATCCGCCCCCGGGGCTCCGCCGCTGTGTAGTTGTTTGACTACCTCAGCAACTTCTGCCCCCGAGATCGGACAGTCCATCCCCAGGCCTCCCAGCTCTGGTTCCTCCTCGGAATGCGCATTGGTGGGATTGAGAAGCTCCTCAAAGTATTCCTTCCACCGTCCGACTATAGCCTCAGTTGACGTCAGCAGCTCCCCATCCCCACTGTAAACTGTGTGAGCGAGTTGCTGCCTTCCTCTCCTGAGGCGCCGGACATTTTGCCAGAACCTCTTTGGAGCCGATCGATAGTCTTTCTCCATGGCCTCACCAAACTCCTCCCACGCCCGAGATTTTGCCTCGGCAACTGCCACTGCTGCACCCCGCTTGGCTATCCGGTACCTGTCTGCTGCCTCCGGAGACCCACTGACCAGCCACGCCCTGTAGGCCTCCTTCTTCAGCCTGACGGCTCCCCAAACCTCTGGTGTCCACCAGCGGGTACGGGGGTTGCCACCACGACTGGCACCGGCCACCTTACGACCACAGCTAGCAACAGCCGCCTCGACAATCGCAGAGTGGAACAAGGCCCACTCGGACTCAATGTCCCCTACTGCTCTCGGGACGTGGTCAAAGCTCTGCCGGAGGTGGGAGTTGAAGACCGTCTTGACAGGTTCTTCTGCCAGGCGTTCCCAGCAGACCCTCACTATGCGTTTGGGTCTGCCAGGTCTACGCGGCATCTTCCCTTGCCATCCGATCCAACTCACCACCAGGTGGTGATCAGTTGACAGCTCCGCCCCTCTCTTCACTCGGGTGTCCAAAACATACGGCCGCAGGTCAGATGATACGACTACAAAATCTATCATCGACCTGTGACCTAGGCTGCCCTGGTACCAAGTGTACCGGTGGGCATCCTTATGTTCGAACATGGTGTTCGTTATGGCCAAACTGCGGCTTGCACAGAAGTCCAATAACAAAACACCGCTCGAGTTCAGATTAGGTGGGCCGTTCCTCCCAATCACACCCCTCCAGGTCAAGCTGTCATTGCCCACGTGAGCATTGAAGTCCCCCAGCAGGACAATGGAGTCCCCTGATGGAGCACTATCTAGCACTCGTCCCAGGGACTCCAAAAAGGGTGGGTACTCTGAACTGATATTTGGCCCATAAGCATAAACAACAGTCAGGACCCGTTCCCCAACCCGAAGGCGCAAGGAAGCTACCCTCTTGTCCCCCGGGGTAAACCCCAACACACAGACAGAGAGTCTCGGGGCTAACAAAAAGCCAACCCCAGCCCTCCGCCTCTCACCCGGAGCAACTCCAGCAAAGTAGAGTGTCCAACCCCTCTCCAGGTCTCGGGTTCCAGAGCCAATGCAATGTGTCGAGGTGAGTCCGACTATATCTAGCCGGTACCGCTCAACCTCTGCCACAAGCTCCGGCTCCTTCCCCGCCAGCGAGGTGACGTTCCATGTCCCAAAAACTAGTTTTCTTGTCCGGGGATTGGACCGCCAAGGCTCCCGCCTTGGTCTGCCACCCGATTCGCATTGCACCGGACCCTTCATGTTCCTGCTGCGGGTGGTGGGTCCACAGTTGGACGAGCCCATGTATCCGGTTCGGGCTGGGCCCGGCCGGGCCCCATGGGCGAAAGCCCGGCCACCAGGCGCTCGCTCACGGGCCCCAACCCCAGGCCTGGCTCCAGGGTGGGTCCCCGGTAACCCTCCGGGCCGGGTACTCCGACTCTTCGTTTTAACCGCCATGAAAGATCCTTTGAACCGTTCTTTGTCTCACCCTTCACCTAAGACCAATTTGTCATGGGAGACCCTGCCAGGGGCACTAAGTGCCCCAGACAACATAGCTCCTAGGATCATTAGGGCACTCAAACTCCTCCACCACGATAAGGTGACGGTTCAAGGAGGAGAGAAATCTTTTGGTAGATCATATTACACTTGAGATAGCCTCTGCTTCCACTTCAGATCAATCTCTCTGGGCTCCTTTCATCGGTTCCATCACATAGCGAGGGTGGGGGACCGTTGATGTTGTCCTGCGGGATGATGTGGGTGGGGGGGTGGAGGGTCTGAGTTTGGAGTATCCGGAAGTTCCCTGGGGGTGGGTTCACTGGGGGGGGTGCCTGGGACTGGGGGGGCCGTTGCCCCCCTCTGGAGGTGCTTTGGTTGCCTCGGGGGGTGGACTACTGGGTGGTGGGTTGCTGTGCTCAGCGTTGGGTGGGGGAGCTTGCTCATCAGCACCCCAGCAGAAAGGGTCGAACTCTTGGAACCAGTATGTGTTGTACCCTTTGTGCAGCAGTACCGGGACCAGAGTGAATAGGGTGTGTATGGGGAGCATGAGTGGGTGTCTGGCGTGCATTTTTGTCTTAGGTTGTATGTGTATGTGTGAGCATGAGGGAGGGAGTGTGTGACTGTGTTTGTGTATGACTGTATATGTCAGGTGGGACCTTTGACTCCTCCGTTCTCCTGGGACTTCTTTTGATGCTATACATCTTTTTCTCCCCTCCCCCTGTCACATGTGGTGTGGAGTGTGGTGCCTTGGTCTGCCTGAGTGTTTGCGGCTCCCGGGTCAGGGAGTTTAAGATTTTTAGCGTCTGCCTGATTAATCCCGGTGGCTGCCTGGTGGGATCTGGGTCCCTGGGCTCTGTTGGGTCTCCAGCGGGGCTGGTCGTCCCTGGGTCCCGGGTCTCTGGATTCCAGGCTCGGCCGGCTAGGGGGTGGGAGGCTGCAGGCGGGCCTGTGGGCTTGCCACTGATATCCCCCAGTACTCTGCCGGCTGCTGGTTGTGACCCCCGGGGCAATCCTCTGTGCCTCTCGAGGGGGGTAGGGGCTTTTCTGGTCACAGTCTCCCTGGGGTCCCTGCGCTCTGGGGCAGCTACTGTATCTCTGAGACTTGGAGCTCCCTTCGTCTCCTACGCATCTTTAGGGGGCAGATCTGTGGCCCCTCACACTCTCTGTTGGACGCTCCTATAGAGAAACCTTACATAAACAAGCGCGTGTACACACACAGGTGCTCACATGGTGCTCTCAAAAGTAGACTTGGGCACGTTCAACACATGTCTTAAGGCTGTGGTGGACACTTAATGCTCTGTGATTTATTATCGTGCGATTGTTCAGTTAAACAGTTTTTATATTTCCTCATCAGGCTGACACAGTGATAGCTTGCTCCTGTTGTATTGTTGTGTGTCCCTTATTTTTTTCTATTCTTTCTCTTTCTGCAGGTCTAGAAGCAGACTCTTGTTCATTATTGTTTATTTTGTGGACCCCCCCCACCCCCCCCCCCTCCCCACCTTTTATTTTCCTTTCTCTTTCACCTCTGTCTCCGTGTCTGGTCGTGATTACAAAGCTTTCAATAACAATAAAGTTTTAAGTATCAGGCGTGACATTGAAAGCAGACGCTTTCATGCTCCACCTGAGAGTAAAGCTGTAAGGCTTGTTACCAGCATTCAGACATCAATTCTGTTTGCTTCACAGCCAGACAGGACACGGGAAAAAAAATGAAGAAAAGAAAAACGATTAGGCAACAAGCTGCTTCATGAGCTTAGCTCGGTTTGCTGAGCTCTAACACCAAACCAACCAACCAACACCAAAGGAAGGGCTTGGGCTATTAACAATTTTTTATTAGTATATAATTAATTCTTCCACATAAATTGAAAGACTTTGATACAAACTATTTAAATTTGAATAAATATGACCTTTAAACCTGGTTTGGTTCAACTGAAATTGTAGTCCGGATGACATTTATTTTCCTTGTCTTTTCTCAGATGTGAACGACAACGTCCCGTTTTTCACATCTTCCATCTATGAGGCTTCAGTCACTGAAGGAGCAGATTCAGGGACTACGGTTTTCCAGGTTTCAGCCAATGACCTTGACCTGGGTCTTAATGGCAAGGTGAAAACAAAGTCAGAAATTCACACTTTAAATGTTTACTGCACACATACATCCACGGGCTTTCATAAGAGTGAACTTATGGATGTGATCTGTCTTTAAGAGGAAGTTTTCTATTCACTCCTTTGGCTCAGATTTCTTACTCCTTGCTGGAGGATCGCAGCGGGGACCATCAGTATTTCCGTATTGACCCAGAGCTAGGCTTTATCTACACCCAAGCTGTGTTTGACCGAGAGACCAAGAGCTCATACCTGTTGGAGGTTCAGTCTACAGACGGTTTGGAGTCAGCAAGACCTGGAAAGCACGGTCAACCCAACTCAGGTAATAACATCCATTCTCATTTTACTCTACAACACAACTCACAGCTGACTTTGATTGCCAAGATGTTTTAACACATTTAAAATGTTTTGTCTGACTTACTGTGTGCTTACTGGTGTGTAGCTTCAGATGATATGAAGTAAATGCATTCATACATGTTAAAGCTGAGAGGCGCAGTCATGCCATAAATCCTGCTAAGGTGGCGAGATTCAGTGAGTGCTTTAGTCTAGCAGGACAGGACCTTCTCTTAGCCCACCTCCCTGTTGAAGAGTTTATTACTCGTTTTGATACGCTATGCACATCTGTTTTGGATGATGTTGTTCCCTTTAAGATTAGGAAAGGAGGGCATAGGGCAGAGCCGTGGATGTCTGATGAGACCCAGGCCTCCAGGCAGGCCTGCAGGAGAGCTGAGCGAAAGTGGAAGCAAGACAAACTTCACGTGTCCTATGAAATTGATAATAAGTCACTTTTTGATTACCAGGAAGTGGTACGACAGGCTAGGTTCAGATACTATGCCAACATTGTGAAATCAAATTCTCATGACCCACACACTCTCTTTAAGGTAATTGATTCAGTACTGGAAACTGCAACTTCTCCCTCTAGGTCTACGGCTACGATGGCCGGGACATGTGAAGATTTTCTTCACTACTTTGTGGACAAAATAGAGATGATTCAGGCTGCTATTGTAGGCCGCACTCCTGTTTTCGTGGCACCCATGTCACTTAGGGCAAACCTGCCAGCCTTCCAGACTATATCTCTGACAGAGCTAGAGGAACTCATTTCTAAGCAAAAACTTTCTGGTTCCCCTTATGATGCTCTTCCCCCAAGGATGCTTAAGGAGGCTTTCTCTGTTCTGGCCCCTTATATACTGGTTATCTTAAATACCAGTCTGGCCTCTTGTGTGGTTCCCCTTACTTTTAAGAGGGCTGTTGTACGACTGCTGCTGAAAAAGAAGGAAATGGAGGAAACTGTGTTAGCCAATTACAGACCTATCTCACATCTACCTTACATATCTAAGCTGCTTGAGAGGGTTGTATATTTACAGCTGGTTGCATTTTTAGACACTAACGAACTCTGGGAGATCTTTCAGTCAGGGTTCAGAGCAGGTCACAGTACCGAGACTGAACTTTTAATGGTTCTTAATGATATTTTTTTTAGCTTGTGATGGTGGGGATGCTGTCATTGTTTTGATGTTAGATTTGTCTGCGGCCTTTGACATGGTCGATCATGACATACTTTTGGATCGGCTACAACATTGGGCGGGAATTACCGGTGCAGCCCTACAATGGCTACACTCCTACTTATCCAACAGGAGTTTTTGTGTCAGTATAGGTGAAACCTCCTCGACCTGGGCGGGACTCAAGTGGGGTGTGCCACAGGGGTCTGTACTGGGTCCGCTTCTTTTCGTACTTACTACCGTTGGGGAATTTTCTTTGGCGGTTCGGCATGCGTTTTTATTTTTATGCTGACGACTGTCAGATCTACCTCCCCCTTCATGGGGGGGGTTCGATGGGTCAATATCAAAGCTTGTAGATGCCTTAGAGGATGTGCGCTCCTGGTGGCTACAAACTTTTTACATCTGATGACGCTAAGACTGAAGTAATTGTACTTAACCCTGGTATGTCTACACGCCCATGTGATTCTGTGAATCTGGGCCCTTTAGCATCCAACATGAAGACCACCATCCGAAATTTGGGAGTGCAACTGGACTCAGCCCTTAAATTCGACGCGCAATTCAACCAGGTTGTGCAATCGTGTTTTTGTTAACTTACGCCGACTAGCCAGAATTAAACCCCTGCTGTCCAGAGTATATTTGGAGACTGTCGCACATGCTTTTGTTCTTTCAAGTCTCGACTGCTGCAATGCACTGTATGCGGGCCTTAGTCAGGGTGCGGTAGCACGCTTGCAGTTAGTACAAAACTCAGCCGCTAGGTTCGTGACAGGCACTAGGTACAGGGAACATATCACCCCTTTGTTGGCATCCCTTCATTGGCTGCCTGTGAAATACAGGGCAAAATTCAAGGTCTTGGTACTGGCATACAAGGCCTTACACGGAACTGCTCCAGCATATCTTGGCAACCTTTTGCATAGACATGCCCCCTCGCGGGCCCTTCGCTCAGCCGGCAGGGAGCTGTTGATTGTTCCACGCACCAAGTGCAGGTCACGGGGGGACCGTGCATTCTCTGTGTTGTCACCTGCACTTTGGAACCAGTTGCCTTTGGTGGTGCGTCAGTCACCCTCATTGGGGGTTTTTAAGACTCGCCTTAAGACCCATTTTTTTGTCAAGGCATTTCAGGATTAGCAAATTTTACACGGTTTCGATGCCCCGGCCTCTTAATCGTTTTCTGGATTTTATTTTTTGCTTTTACTCTCCTCTTTTAATTGATTTTATGCTAGTTTTACGATTGTTATATTTCATTCTGATGGTTTTATGCTTTTATTGTGTTGTGTTCAGCACCTTGGGTGTCTGCATTGGTCGCAGAAGGGGCTTTATAAATAAATGAAATAAAATGAAATGACAGCTGGGGTCATTAAAATCTGGGTGTTTTTAACCCTCTGGAGGCAGGCATTGCAGATTTGCAACAGTTAAAACCTATCTACCTGGTTACTCCACATACATATTTCATGAGCATTTTTTAACTCAGAAGTACCCCTGCAGGACTTAGTTGTTCGTCCTTTTATCAAAACTTATTTTGAGACTGAGAGTGTTAATGATGGTAATTGGTCTTTTAATGTTAACCTTTTTTATTTCATTTTATTTATTTATTTATTTTTTGGTCATATGTCATTTTTAGAACCTTTTATGGTGAAAAAACACATTTTTAATTCCAATGTTATCTCTTATCTTACCTCCTCCTTCACATTTTAACATCACCTGCCGGGGTTGTAACTGTCATTTAGGAGAGAAGTAGAAAATTGTGAACTATGAACAGCTATAGCCCCCGGCCCGACTCCCCCGCCCCTACAGAAAGTAGCGGAAAGCCACACCTCATATGACGCACACAAACAGCCTTGTAGCGCTAATGGATAAGTAATGTTCTGATATGTTCCTGCTCAGACACACCTGATTCTAACTATTTAATTATCTCCTCAGTCGTCAGCAGGTTCTACAGGAGCTGCTAATCACTCATTTTAATCAAATCTGCAATATTTTAGAGTTTCATTCATTTTTACAACTTAATAAACCATTCTTAATGTTATGTTTAAGTGTGCATTATAAAATTAAAGAATATAAATTGCAGTGGCTCAGAAACTAAGTGCTCATCCTGTTAGCTGTCGGTTGCCAGGTTGAACCTCTGCTCTGTCTCAATCATTAGTGTCCTTGGGTCAGACTTTTCATCCACCTCCACGAGCAGGGTGGTCGGAGGGGCTGTTGGTGCCAATTGCATGACAGCCTTGCATCTGTCAGTCGTCCCCAAGGCTGCTGTGGATACCATCACCATCAGCATGCGAATAGCCTATGTGAGAGGGTAAATGAATGAGTCTGGTCTGAGGGTTAGTTTTATTTATTTTATTTTTTTGAGTCTTTGGACTTGAACAAGCTCTATACAAATGAAGACCATTCACCACGAATTACACCAGAATATAGAATAATAACATGTTAAAAGATTAGGTGAGTTAAAGAAACACTAAATAGTTTATTAATTTTTTTTTTTTTTTTTTTTACTTTAAGAGATAACTTTAACCAGAGGATCTTTCATGGATGTAAATTCAAAGAGTCGGAGTACCCGGCCCGGAGGGTTACCGGGGTCCCACCCTGGAGCCAGGCCTGGGGTTGGGGCCCGTGAGCGAGTGCCTGGTGGCCGGGCTTTCACCCATGGGGCCCGGCTGGGCCCAGCCCGAACCAGATACATGGGCTCATCCAACTGTGGACCCACCACCCGCAGGAGGAACATGAAGGGTCCGGTGCAGTGTGGATCGGGTGGCAGACCGAGGCGGGAGCCTTGGCGGTCTGATCCCCGGACAAGGAAACTGGTTTTTGGGACATGGAATGTCACCTCGCTGGCGGGGAAGGAGCAGGAGCTTGTGGCAGAGGTTGAGCAGTACCAGCTAGATATAGTCGGACTCACCTCGACACATAGCATTGGCTCTGGAACCCAAGTCCTTGAGAGGGGGTGGACATTCTCCTTTGCTGGAGTTTCTCCGGTTGAGAGGCGGGGGGCTGGGGTTGGCTTTTTGTTAGCCCCAAGACTCTGCCTGTGTGTTGAAGTTTACCCCGGGGGACGAGAGGGTAGCTTCCCTGTGCCTTTGGGTCGAGGAATGGGTCCTGACTGTTGTACCCACCCTTTTTGGAGTCCCTGGGACGAGTGCTAGATAGTGCTCCATCAGGGGGCTCCATTGTCCTGCTGGGGGACTTCAATGCTCACGTGGGTAATGACAGCTTGGCCTGGAGGGGTGTGATTGGGAGGAACTGATCTGAACTCGAGTGGTGTTTCATTTTTGGACTTCTGTGCAAGCCGCAGTTTGGCCACAATGAACACCATGTTTGAACATAAGGATGCCCATCGGTACACTTGGTACCAGGGCAGCCTAGGTTGCAGGTCGATGATGGACTTTGTAGTTGTATCATCTGACCTGCGGCCGTATGTTTTGGACACCCGAGTGAAGAGAGGAGCGGAGCTGTCAACTGATCACCACCTGGTGGTGAGTTGGGTCAGATGGCAGGGGAAGATGCCACGTAGACCTGGCAGAGCCAAATGCATAGTGAGGGTCTGCTGGGAATGCCTGGCAGAAGAACCTGTCAAGACGGTCTTCAACTCCCACCTCCGGCAGAGCTTTGACCGCGTCCCGAGAGCAGTGGGGGACATTGACTCAGAGTGGTTCTTGATACACTCTGCGATTGTTGAGGTGGCTGTTGCTAGCTGTGGTCGCAAGGTGGTCAGTGCCAGTTGTGGTGGCAACCCCCGTACCCGCTGGTGGAAACCAGAGGTTCGGGGAGCCGTCAGGCTGTAGAAGGAGGCCTACAGGGCGTGGCTGGTCTGTGGGTCTCTGGAGGCAGCAGACAGGTACTGGATAGCCAAGCGGGGTGCAGCAGTGGCAGTTGCCGAGGCAAAATCTCGGGCATGGGAGGAGTTTGGTGAGGCCATGGAGAAAGACTATCGATCGGCTCCAAAGAGGTTCTGGCAAACTGTTCGGCGCCTCAGGAGAGGAAGGCAGCAACTCGTTCATACTGTTTACAATGGGGATGGGGAGCTGCTGACGTCAGCTGGGGCTATAGTTGGACGGTGGAAGGAATACTTTGAGGAGCTCCTCAATCCCACCTACACGCATTCCGTGGAGGAACCAGAGCTGGGAGACCTGGGGATGGACTGTCCAATCTCGGGGCGCAGAAGTTGCTGAGGTAGTCAAACAACTACAAAGTGGCAGAGCCCCATGGGCGGATGAGATTCGCCCCGGGTATCTCAAGTCTATGGATGTTGTAGGGCTGTCGTGGTTGACACGTCTCTGCAAAATTGGGTGGACATCGGGGGCATTTCCTGTGGAGTGGCAGACCGGGGTGGTGGTCCCCAATCTTTAAGAAGGGTGACCCGAGGGTGTGTTCCAATTATAGGGGATCACACTCCTCAGCCTCCCTGGAATGGTCTACTCCAAGGTACTGGAGAGGAGGATCTGATCGATAGTTGAATCTCAGATTGAGGAGGAGCAATGTGGTTTTCATCCTGGCTGTGGAACTGTAGACCAGCTCTATACCCTTGCAAGGGTGATGGAGGGGGCATGGGAGTTTGCCCAACCAATCTACATGTGTTTGTGGATTTGGAGAAAGCTTATAACCGTGTCCCCAGGGGCACCCTGTGGGGCACGCTCCAGGAGTATGGGGTGGGTGGCTTTCTGTTAAGGGCCATTCATTCCCTTTACCAGAGGAGCGTGAGTTTGGTCCGCATAGCCAGTTGTAAGTCGGACCTGTTCACGGTGAGGACTGGACTCTGCCAACGCTTCCCTTTGTCCCCGGTTCTGTTCATTACTTTTATGGACAGAATTTCTAGGCGCAGCCGTGGTGTGGAGTGTGTCGAGTTTGGTGGCAGGAGAATCTCATCTCTGCTTTTTGTGGATGATGTGGTCCTCCTAGCTTCATCCAGCTCTAACCTTCAGCTCTTGCTGGGTAGGTTCGCGGCCGAGTGTGAAGCGGCTGGGATGAGGATCAGCACCTCCAAATCTGAGACCATGGTTCTCGACCGGAAAAGGGTGGCTTGCCAACTGCGGGTCGGGGGAGAGGTTCTACCTCAAGTGGAGGAGTTTAAGTATCTCGGGGTCTTGTTCACGAGTGAGGGTAGGAGGGATCGGGAGATCGACAGGCGGATTGGTTCGGCATCTGCAGTGATGCGGACGCTGAGCCGATCAGTCGTGGTGAAGAGGGAGCTTAGCCAGAGAGCTAGGCTCTCGATTAACCGGTCGATCTACGTCCCAATCCTCACCTATGGTCATGAGCTTTGGGTAATAACCGAAAGAACGAGATCGCGGATACAAGCGGCCGAAATGAGTTTCCTCCGTAGGGTGGCTGGGCTCAGCTTTAGAGATAGGGTGAGGAGCTCGGACATTCGGGAGGGACTCGCAGTAGAACCGCTGCTCCTCCGGATTGAAAGGAGTCAGTTGAGGTGGTTTGGGTATCTGGTCTGGATGCCTCCCTGGGGAGGTGTTTCGGGCATGTCCTGCCGGCAGGAGGCACCCGGGTCGACCCAGGACACGTTGGAGAGGTTACATCTCCAATCTGGTCCAGGAACGCCTTGGGGTCCTGCCGGAGGGGCTGGTAGAAGTGGCCGGGGAGATGACGGTCTGGAGCTCCCTAGTTGGGATGCTGCCCCCGCGACCCAGACCCGGATAAGCGGAGGAAGACGAAAACGAAACAACTTTAACTTTGATCTCAGTGGTTGCAGGGCTGGCAACTTTTCAACATTTCAATGCAAGAGAGTTGTTCAGCATGAGAAATTGTATGTTTGGCATGAGACCATTTGAAGAGGGTCAAATGCAGCCCTATGCTGACCCTATATTGCACTTAGCAGTTTTGTAGGGTGCGTAGGTTACGTAGGGGGTGCTCTTTATCTGCTTATTGGCTGTTAGCTATTTTCTGCCGGTAGCTAATATAAAGCTAGCAGTTAGCTTTTCAGTTTACCAACTGTCAATAAAAAACACAAGAAGAAGAAGAAGAAATAATAAGTTTGCCTTTTCATTAGCAACATGGTGGAGCCTGGAAGTATAAGTCATTGAATTATGTCTATGGAGGTGAAGCAAAGAGCTAAAACAATTGTAAAAATCTACACAGCCTACACTCTTTTGAGGAAGCTGACGGAGGCTATGAAATCACGAACCGATGGTGACCTGGATTTGTTGATACTGGAATTGGAAGTAATAATGTTTTTCCAACAGTATGCTTATCTTTAATTTGTGACTTTTTTAGTAAGACTTGGCTCATGTTAGTGCTAGCTTTAGCAGGCTGCTGTAGTGTTGTTTATAACAGTTGTAATTCCACTTTCAACCAGTAGGATGGATAAACTACAGACATTTTTGTGACTTTCAAACTTTAACTTTAAAGTTAAAATTAGATAAACTCTTGTTTATTGTTTAGATTAAAGACTGTAAAGAACAAGCATTTACAGTATGTAATGTGTCTATCATATTTTCCATGAATTATTGGTTAAAATCATATGTTCGTTCTAATTCACAGATATTGATCACATTTGCATCAGCAGTTGACTGAAACGTCCTTTGTGAGAATGCTGATCAGTGGTTAAATTGGGTAATAATTTGACTATGTGCAACCACTTTGCTATTTACATTTAAAATGCATATAACTGAGTAATGTTAGACTCCATACATACAAGTCTTCTAAAAAAATTTGCATATTGTGATGAAGTTCATTACTGTCTGTAATGTACTGATAAACATCAAACTTTCATATATATTAGAGTCATTACAAACAAGTGAAGTAGTTCAAGCCTTTTATTGTTTCTAATATTGATGATTTTGGCGTACAGCTCATGAAACCACAAAATTCCTATCTAAAAAAATTTGCATATCGTGAAAAGGTTCTCTAAATGAGCTATTAACCTAATCATCTGAATCAACTAATTAACTCTAAACACCTGCAAAAGATTCCTGAGGCTTTTAAAAACTCCCAGCCTGGTTCATTACTCAAAACCGCAATCATGGGTAAGACTGCCGACCTGAGTGCTGTCGAGAAGGCCATCATTGACACCCTCAAGCAAGAGGGTAAGACACAGAAAGACATTTCTGAACGAATAGGCTGTTCCCAGAGTGCTGTATCAAGGCACCTCAGTGGGAAGTCTGTGGGAAGGAAAAAGTGTGGCAGAAAGCGCTTCACAAAAAGAAGAGGTGACCGGACCCTGAGGAAGATTGTGGAGAAGGACCGATTCCAGACCTTGTGGGACCTGCAGAAGCAGTGGACTGAGTCTGGAGTAGAAACATGTACAGGAGTGTGCAGGAAATGGGCTACAGGTGCCGCATTCCCCAGATCAAGCCACTTTTGAACCTAAAACAGTGGCAGAAGCACCTGACCTGGGCTACAGAGAAGCAGCACTGGACTGTTGCTCAGTTGTCCGAAGTACTTTTTTCGGATGAAAGCAAATTTTGCATGTCAGGTCGGTAATCAAGGTGCCAGAGTCTGGCAAAATGACTGAAGTCCTGTGTCAAGTAGCCACAGTCAGTGATGGCCTGGGGTGCCATGTCAGCTGCTGGTGTTGGTCCACTGTGTTTTATCAAGGGCATGATCAATGCAGCTAGCTATCAGGAGATT
Organism: Nothobranchius furzeri; assembly: GCF_043380555.1. Classification (NCBI taxonomy): domain Eukaryota; kingdom Metazoa; phylum Chordata; class Actinopteri; order Cyprinodontiformes; family Nothobranchiidae; genus Nothobranchius; species Nothobranchius furzeri. The sequence goes on along the minus strand of NC_091749.1, from coordinate 4,984,140 downwards.
TTGGAGCACTTCATGCTTCCATCTACTGAAAAGCTTTATGGAGATAAAGATTTCATTTTTCAGCACGACCTGGCACCTGCTCACAGTGCCAAAACCACTGGTAAATGGTTTACTGACCATGGTATTACTGGGCTCAATTGGCCTGCCAACTCTCCTGACCTGAACCCCGTAGAGAATCTGTGGGATATTGTGAAGAGAAAGTTGAGAGATGCAAGACCCAACACTCTGGATGAGCTTAAGGCCGCTATCGAAGCATCCTGGGCCTCCATAACACCTCAGCAGTGCCACAGGCTGATTGCCTCCATGCCATGCCGCATTGAAGCAGTCATTTCTGCAAAAGAATTCCCGACCAAGTATTGAGTGCATAACTGAACATAATTATGTGAAGGTTGACTTTTTTGTATTAAATTTTTTTTTCTTTTATTGGTCGGATGAAATATGCTAATTTTTTGAGATAGGAATTTTGTGTTTTCATGAGCTGTACGCCAGAATCATCAATATTAGAAACAATAAAAGGCTTGAACTACTTCAGTAGTTTATGTTTATGTTCATGTTTATTCATTTTGCAGACACTTTTATCCAAAGCGACTTACAATTTATAACCTACAGTTAGTTAGTTGTGTGTAATGAATCTGATATATATGAAAGTCTAATGTTTATCAGTACATTACAGAAAATAATGAACTTTATCACACTATGCAATTTTTTTGAGAAGGACCTGTACATGCTGCATTTTTTATGGAACAAAAGCACACGTTAGAGACATTTATAAATAATAAATAGGTTGCAGTTCCAAATCCATCCATCAGGGACAGCCTAAAATTGTGATGATATTTAAGCTTAACGTCATGTTCTGTGTCCCTGTGGTCCCCAGCCCCCTCCAGGTTCCCTCGTGTCCCCTTGTGTTCTCCATCCCTCTCTAGGTTCCCCTTATGTGTCTCCTTGTGTTCCTCATGTGTCCCCTTGTCTGCGTCCCCCCTCAGGTGCCTCTTTGTGTTCCCCAGCCCACTCCAGGTATTCCCCTTAGTGGTTCCCCTTAGGTTTCTGTGTCCTTGTGGTCCCCAGTCCCCTCCAGGTTTCCTCTCAGGTTCCCTTCTAGTCCCTCCCCGTAGTATTCTATAGGTTCAGCTTTTCATTAGTCTCCTTTAGTGTGTGTGTTTTCCTTCTCCACTTGTTTATTTCTCCCTCACTCCTCAGGTCTGTAGTTATTTATATTTTGGTTCTCCTGTGCCCTGAGTCTTTTAGGTTTATGTATGTAGTCTCATAGGTTATGGCTTATTCCCCTTCTCTGCCTAGTTTTCCTTTCCAATTTGGTTTATTGATTTCATCAGGCTCTCCTCTGGTTCTCTCTCCGAACGCACCTGCTGCTCGTTTCCTAATCACCCAGCCCCTCTGTATGAAACTCTGCCTTGTCTCTCAGTGTGTCGGTTCATTGTCGTTGTCAGTGTTGTTCCGTTGCTGCTCGTGAAACTCTAGGTTTTGCTCATCAAAGAGCTTTTTGTTTTTTTCAGTCGGGTTACTGACTTTAGGCTTGGCTTCCTGGCCCTTGTTGGATTTTTGGATATTGACTCCTAATAAAAGGATTTCATGTTTTACTACGCTCCTGCCGTGTGTCGTTCTGAGTTTCTGCATCTTGGGTCCTGACCTTCTCCTGGCTCAAACGTGACACTTAAAAGGAGTTGCCTATATGTCTTTCTTTTGTCGACGCTGAAGATGAAACTCACCCTATATGGTGGTGATAGTGCCAATAAATGGATTAAGCGTAGATTGCAAGTATTGAGCTCAAATTAAGGTCACCAAAAAAATCTTTGAAGGCACCAGGGATATCGGTTTTCCTCTGTTTCTATTCCACATCTGTTCATCTCTCTAGTCAAAGACCAAAGGCTATTTACTTCTTTCAGTCTTCTCCTTCTCTCTTCCATCTCTCCATTCCTCTCTCATTTGCTGCCAGATGAAATGCATACATGCTCTACTAGAGGGGAGACTGCATGAAGAAATGAACAGCTGGTAAGACAGATGGGTGGATGGAGAAAGGTGTTAGAAGAAAAAAAATAGGAAAACAGGCCAGAATCTATAATCCTGTTAAAATTAAATGAAGACGGCGTTAGATGTAAACTAGACAGAGTCCAGTGATGTGTAGAACAGGAAGAAAACCAAGCTGCAATTTTCCCCAAAATAGTGCACACATAATAAATGACTTTGGGAAAAAGGCTTTTTTTCTTGCTTTGCTTTGCCGAGAAGAAGAAAACACATTTCAGGGGTTTAGATAATTTAGAAACACATGCAGGTTGATTTGTTTTTTAAGTCAAAAACCTTATTGAGCAAAAACTAAATAAAAAATGCTCAGGAAGAGTTCTGGTTAAGAAACAAGTTTTAGTGAACACAGTTCATTCTTACAACAGAAATTCAGACCAATGCTAAATATAATGAAATACATGTTTTAGAGTAAACGTTGTCTTCTCTTAGGCCGTAGCACACAGATCATTATTTTTTTTACCAAATTCTGATCCAATTTTGATCCAATCTGACCCTTTCAACAATCTAAAGGTCTGCCCAGTAGTCCAAAGACCAGATATTGTCAGACATTCTGGCTGTTTATGGTGTGTTCAGTAGGGATGTGAATCCCCACCACTGATGCCGATTCGATTTGCATCTTAATATGCTACCAGTGATACTATACGGTGAAACTCTGCCCATACAATTCAATAAAATTCATCTCTACTGACGTTTTTTGAACGATTGGACAACAATTTGCAAGGACCAGAGGCCGTGTCACGGACTCCACATATGAAAATTGTAAACAGTCTGCAGTTTGTGGTTTTCAGGAAGTTTATTTTATTTTGGCAAGTTAAAACAGAAAGCAGGTCTGTAAATAACTCTTGGTTGGTTTTGCTGACTGCAGCTGCACTCCACCTGGCTTCCGGAATAACAAACGCTAAAAATTTCTGATGGTGCCTTCAATGTGCCTCAAAAAAACCAAGGGCATAGTAAACCTATGAAATAATTGATGTAGCCATGGTTTGTACCACCAAGAGACACCTATAATACATAGCTATTAGTTGTATCTGACTCACACTGAAGCTACAGGTGCAGTCACGTCTCTAACGTCATGAATGAACCACCAGTTCAGATTGGTGAATCCCTCCATTCCTTGATTTCAGACCGCTCTCAGACACTTGGCCACTCCTATAACAAAGTGGGTATCCTCAAACTGTTGGATTGTCTTGCCCAGATACCACAGCATGTGAAATGTGTCCCAAGAAAAATGAACATGCAGCCTGTTCAGTGACAGAAGCTTACTTCAGGGACGGCGGGGGATTCTCCTCCTCCTGCTCTTTGACCTTGTTTACTTATGCAGAAATCAGATTTGAGCTTAGATTTTGTACTGTTATGAAATTTAAACGTAATAGGTTGAAACCCAGTGCATTTAACATGACACTACATTTCTGAAAATGGGCTGAAATATAACATGTTAGTGGAGCTGTATTCCGACTATCGGTATGGTCACCTCCCCTCAGCGGCAGCTCGGCGCATCTCTGACCGCAGCGGCGCCTGTCTGTCAGATTTGACCTAGAGATTTGATATCTGACCGGGGAATGTTTGTGAGTCAAATCGTTTCATGTGCAGTGTGTAGGTTTTGCCGTGTGGCTGGACATCACACACTGTGGAAACAAAACCTCTATGGCTGTGCATGCCCATATGGTCTGTTATGTTTGAAATATCGTTCAGCCATGTTAAACTACTAGCGTTCAGACTAGGGGTCTTAGCACACCTCTGTTGTTGCTTGGCTTCCTGGGGCTGGAGGCTAGGAGGGAGATCTGGCCGTCTGGTTGGGGTCTAGGGTGGTGGGTTGCTGTGCTCGGCGTTGGGCGGGGGAGCCTGCTCATCAGCACCCCAGCAGAAAGGGTCAAACTCTGGTAACCGGTGATGGTTGTACCCAATGTGCAGCAGTACCGGGACCAGAGTGAATAGGGTGTGTATGGGGAGCATGAGTGGGTGTCCGGCGTGCATTTTTGTAAGTCTTTGGTTGTATGTGTATGTGTGAGCATGAGGGAGGGAGTGTGTGACTGTGTTTGTGTATTACTGTATATGTCAGGTGGGGCCTTTGACTCCTCCCATCTCCTGGGACCTCCTTTGATGATATAGATCTTCGTCTCCCCTCCCACTGCCACACCTGGTGTGGGGTGTGGTGCCTTGGTCTGCCTGAGTGTTCATGGCTCCCAGGTCAGGGGGTTTAAGATCTTTGGCGCCTGCCTGGTCAATCCCAGTGGCTGCCTGATGGGGTCTGTGTCCCTGGGCTCTGCTGGGTCCTCGGTGAGGGTGTTCGCCCCTGGGTCCTGGGTCGCTGGGTCCCGGGCTCGGCCGGCTAGGGGGTGGGAGGCGGCGGGCGGGCCCGTGGGCTTGCCGCTGATATCTCCCGGGGCTCTGCCGGCTGCTGGTTGTGGCCCCCCGGGGCGATCCTCTGCGCCTCTCGAGGGGGGCGGGGGGCCTTTCTGGTTGCAGTCCCCTTGGGGTTCCCATGTTCTGGGGCAGCGCCTGGATCTCTGGGACTTGGAGCTCCCCCCCCCCTCCCCATCTCCTACGCATCTTTGGGAGCAGATCTCTGGTCCCTCACACTCTCTATTGGACGCTCCTATAGAGAAACCTTAAATAAACAAGCGCGCACACAGGTGCTCACATGGTGCTCTCAAAAGTATGGGCTTGGGCACGTTCAACACTTGTCTCAAGGTTGTCGTTGCCACTAAATGCACTGTGATTTATTATCGTGTGATTGTTGAGTTAAACAATGTTGATTTTATATTTCATCGTCACGTTGACGCAGTGAAAGCTTGCTCCTGATGTATTTGTTGTGTGTCCCATTTTTTTCTGCTCTTCTCTTTCTGCAGGTCTAGAAGCAGACTCTTGTTCATTATTGTTTGTTTTGGTGGAACCCCCCCCCCCCCCCCTCTCTTCCCACCATTTGCCGTTTCCTTTCTCTTTCACCTCTGTCTCCGTGTCTGGTCGGAATTACAAAGCATTCAAAAACAATAACAATAAAATTTGAAGTATCAGGCGTGACATTAAAAGAAGACGCTTTGATGCTCCACCTGAGAGTAAATCTGTAAGGCTTGTCACCAGCATTCAGACATCAATTCTGCTTGCTTCACAGCCAGACAGGACATGGTTAAAAATAAATAAATAAATAAATAAATAAATAAATAAATAAAAAATACTAGCGTTCAAACCAAGCCTTAGTTGAGTTAAAATGTCTTTCACCTAGAAATTTAATCACTCATGTGTGGCCCACCCAATGATCTCTGGAGAGAGGAAATATAGGGGTTTCAAATCTGGTGCCGCTCGGCCCAGCCCGGCCTTCATTGCAAGTATTGTTTTCTTACCTGGGTGGCCTGGTACATTTCCCTATCCTACCAGGGGGTTTATCGACCCTTATCCTCTGGTGGTCCGCTCAGGCCTGGTCCAGGCCAACCCACCCACTACTACTGATTGGTCTGCTCAAATTCAAACCTACTGTTATGAGGAGCCTCTGATTGGCGGATAGAATCAACCAGAGGAGACTTCCCGCATGCGCGGTTCATTATCATTCTGGATGTTTGCACATAAACGTTGCCACTGACAGAAGCTGCGGTAGCTCTCTGTCTCTTTCTCACAGCTGTGAGGAGCACACACACACACACACACACACACACACACACACACACACACACACACACACACACACACACACACACACACACGCACACACGCACACACACACGCACATTCACGGTCGCTTTTACCACAGACATTTTAACACATACTTTGCGCTGCCCACATGCTCAGAGATGTCCCTATTTATGAGAAGTTTGTGTGAACCAAGCCCCCATAATACTGGTATGAAAATGAAGCCAACACAAAAGTGACAAAAATTGCAGTTCCACCCTCATCCACTGGGGGCTGGTGTTAGAAACGAGCAAATCCTCATTGACTCCCATGTAAAAATACCAATTTCACAGCAGAAATAAACATGTTTACAGCCTGGTACCAAAACACGTTTTTGGTTTAAATGATCTAGTTTACACTCATGACAACTGTGAGGGGGGTGAATTTTTTTCTCGCTCTTCTGTTTAAGTGTATTAAATGCCTAACATTCTGTATAATTAATGAGCATCCGACCCACGTGACCGCCGCCTCAGACACACGTGACCGCAGAGCTAGCTCCGGGGAAAGGCCTCAGCCTGAGCCTCGGCCTCGCCTGAAAACTGTTCCGCCATTTTCAGTCTCTCAACTTAGACTATTAGTTGTAGCATTTATGTGTTTTTTTTTTTTTTGGATATTATTTGTGCAATGGTTGGACAAAATGACTTGCTGTGGCATTAATTGCACTAATGGAGCATCCAAGGAGTCTCCACTTCATTTTTTTCTGTAAGTAAAATTATATTTGTGTATTTAAGTCGATGATTTTAAGTCACTACCACCAGTAGCGGTTTTAGGCACGGGCAGACAGGGCAGTTGCCCGGGGCGGCATTTTTTCATGACACAAAAGGGGCGCACAAGCGCTGAGTAAAAAAAAAAAAAAAAGGAAATCTGCGCCGCACCGAGGTTTTCTATTATCTGTCATATGACAGTGTCTGGATTGGAAACAGCAAGTTGGCGCCCCCTGCAGCTGCAGGCGCTCCTGCTGACTGAGAACGTTCACGTGCACCGTCTGTCTATGAAGAACAGGAAGGGGAGGGGTGCGGCGGGGGAATTCACCTCTGCGTCTTTCCCAAATGAAATGAGCGTGCAGGGGCTGAATCAACTGTATTAACATGGCTAAGGTCAATCACATCTTAACGTTCTTCCATTTTTCATTCATAATATCATAAACACAGGCCTTTCATTCTTTCAGGTTTCTCTGAATTGTGTGAAATGGGCCAATAAAAAAAGGAAAAACAAAACGATTTTGTGGTCACCCCCCATCAAGGTCAAATAGTTTAGTCCTGACTAAAGGAAACTTACTGAGTCAGGAGCCAAACAGAAGAGATGAACATAAAAAGGCTAAAACCACCAGTTGCCCCATTCAGGGGAAAAAAAAGAAAAAAGAGGAGAAAGATAAAGGTAAGTAGCTCTCATGATGCATGTTTTCAATTTTTTGAACCAGTTAACTGGGATTTTAACGGTTAAATTCGGTCAACTAATTGCTAACAGAGCTAATAGGGCTGAAATATTGAAACGAATATTCAAATGGTTCGAAAAAAGTCCTTGAATCGTTTTTTACTGATTCAAACTAGGATTTGTTAAATGCTCGCTGCAGCCTGTGGCCTGCCTGAACAACAACAAACACATGTTGATCATGTTCACATAATAATAAATAAAACAACTCTACAAGCAGAAGAAAACTCCCCAGTCACCACTAACTATCCTGTTTATTTATTGCAGATGGCTGCACTGATTATTTTTTTACATGATTTGTTCTGTAAAAGTTGGCATTTTTGGTAGTCTACAGTTTTTTATGTCAGTTTAAATTACAATTTCAGAGGCAATTCTAAAATATTATGGATCATGAGATCTTTTGGAGATCTACCCCAACTTTTGGACTGCTCTGCCAGTCTCTGTGGCTCAAGCTGAGAGGAGCTTTTCAAAACTTGATCAAGTCATACCTGAGGTCACCTATGTTTCAGGGGCGGCTCACTAACCTGTCTCTGATTAGTATCAATCACTCAGTAGGGGAGCAGATTTCATATGATGACATTATTGATGACGTTGCATCAAGGTTAGGTTTTAATTTTAGTTTGTGTTTTCTGTTCTAAGTGCAATGCTGTAGTGATTATCTTTAGTTTGTTATGTGTGAAATATTTTTGCTATTTAGAATATTTATTATATATTATGTTCATATATTCTTAATATTTAGTTATTGTTTGTTTTTGTATATTTGATTCTATACATTTTGATACAGTATATAATGTATATTGCTTTACATTCTGACAACTTCATAGTAATTAATGTAAATATGTGCAACTTAGAAAAATGAATGTTCAATAGTCGTTCTAATAAAACATGCCTGTTTGTAGAAAACATGCGTGTGTTCATGCAGGTGGGGTGGTGTGGTGGTGGTGGTGGGGGGGCGGTTGGGGGTGGGGGGCGCTCAAAGGGGGCCTCGCCAGGGGAGTAATTCGATGTAGAACCGCCACTGACTACCACTCTTGAACTAGCTGAGCTTAGATTTTAACATGTACTGTTTAACCTTGAAACTTAAATGTAATAGGTGTATTTAACCCAGTGCATTTAACATGACACTACATTTTTAAAAAATGGGTTAAATATAACATGTTAGTGGAGCTGGATTCCGACTATCGGTATGGTCACCTCCCCTCAGCTCGGCGCATCTCTGATCGCAGCGGCGCCTGTGTGCTGCGAGGCTGCCAGCTTGTGGAGCTCTCGGATGGATAGAAACTGATGTTTTCCACCCAGTTCTCCCCAGCGGCAGCTCGGCGCATCTCTGATCGCAGCAGCACTTGTCTGCTGTGCAGCTGCCAGCTTGTGGAGCTCTCGGCAAACCTCTGTGTTCCACCCGGTTTTACCCAGTGGTCAGCCCGGCGTACCTCTGACTCAGAAGCTCCAGTGTTGTGCACAGTTAAATCCGGTTGTTGCTAGGTTGCTACCTCCGTTAGCTTAGCTCCCAACTCTGCATTAGCTTTGGGTTAGCTTGTAGCTACATCGCTTCAGTTCGACCGGGTGTCGTCATTTGATCCCACCCTCACAACCCCACCCTCAGCTCCGCCTCTTTTCCCTTTTTGGAATTGTCTGGGCTTGACGGAACCTGCGACACGGTCAAAATGGCGGTGGTGGGAACCTCCCATTTTGGCACAAAAACTTATTATTGGAGTCTATGGACACGAATTGTCCAGTATATATGTCGATGGTGTGAACAAACCCTACCAGTACGGGAGCCAAACCAACGCTATACAGCCCGGTTCGCACTGGCCCGGATGGGAAACTGCCACTAGATACCTGTGACACACTGCACTTCATGAAAACTGTTTAAAGAATGAATCAAATGCCATCTTTCATCGAAAGAATGCATATTCAGTCACCTTTTTTAGAGTTCCTACATTCTTTTTTAAATAAATATTTTCTTTTTGTCAGATATTGACAACAGCCATGGTGTGCACTATCCTACACAATATTGTTAGATCCCATGTTTTCAATCAACACTTGGTGTGTTGTTAATGTTGATTTGTGAACTGGCTGAATTACTGCCTTGTTTTTGTTTGCCAAGCCAATGACCTTTGGTGCCTCATTGTATTTGATTTGACGTCAACAGTTAAATATTCATCCAATAATTATTTCCTGAGAATTTCATCAACATGTGTCGAATGTTTCATGAAATATTCTGCAATTTAAAACACACGTGCACACTCACAAATGACCACCCACACACATTCCTGTATTTACTATCTGCTGAGGTCTGAGTAAAAAGACCCACAAACTGAGGCCATCAGTTTTGAGATACTTAGAAACACACAGAGAAACACACAGAGTTAGGATTTCTGGACACCACGTGTCGAAGCTACTCTAAAAAACTCTTTAGAAAAGAGCTAAACTTTGCATATATAGTGAAGACTGAGGGCTCCAACAGATTTTTTTCTCCTATTTCAAGTGATTTACTACAAAATGTTCTATGAGAAACAAGCAATCAAGTATTTGATACGTTTTAGTGATGTCTGCATTGTGAAAACTAAACCAATGTGAACGAATTTCAAATAAGTCCACCACTTTGTCTTCAATAAACACACACACACACACACTCACCACACACACTGTTGTGTTATGTAAGGTAGGAGTGACCACATGGTGGCACTGTGACCTATGGGGTGCGTTGGGTGATGGCAGGCAGGATACAGGTGGGGGAACCTGGTGCGATCAGCAGGAGCTGGTTGGTGTATAATAAAAAAAGAACACCAAAGGAACACTGGACATTTTTCTCAGTTCTTTGACAAACAGAACACACATTACTGCTTGCCTTTTGACTCTGATTAAATTAAAAAAAGATAATTGTTAGAATAAAATTATGTAAGCCCAAAGTTTAAATGAACGGTTTGTAGTATATCTGCAGTTGATGTGTTTAAAAGCTAGGATTTTATGTGACCTCTGAGTAAAATCAGTTTCACTTTGAAAACATCAAACTTTTCAGGATAAAAAAGGAACTGGAGCACTTTGATCACATTCACAAGCTAATCATTCCAACACAGGAATGTTAAAACACCACTGTGTCTTCATCGGTCATTGTGGACAAGCACGTACTACAAAAGCATTACCAATTTCAAATAGATGAAATAGAACAGCACACTATACAAGCAGCATATCCTGTTTTCTTTTCTCTTATTGATAATTGCAAAGGTTTGTACTAAATGTACCTCTTTCAACAATCTTAAAGACTCACCCAAAATCCAAGTCTTGCCATTAGTGGTGTGTTAAGAGTGCTCTGGTGTGGTAGAAGACAAAACACACAAAAAAGTAGATTTGTAAAGCACCTGCCAAGATAAAAATCTAAATTAAAAAAAATAAAAAGGGAGAAATTAAGCTAATGAGCATGTGGTAGCTCAAAGCCAGCCTGATCAGATGAGTTTTCAGCTGCTCTTTAAAGGAGACCACTGAGTCCACTGGTCTCAGGCTCAGGGGGAGAGAGTTCCAGATTCTGGGGGCCACAGCAGCAAATGATCTGTCACCTTTGGTCTTCAGCCTGGTGCGCTGGTTGACCAAACGCACAGCGAGACCGCTTTGGCATGAGGACAAACAAGCTGCTGAAGGTGATGTTTAGCCAATCAGAAAGCAAGGCGTTAGAAGCGTGCTGCTTTGAGTGAGGGGAATCCGAATACTTCTCCTCTTCTGCCATGTTTGTTCACTTCAGAGTCAGTTTGATCTTGAGAGGTTTGGCAAGCATTCCTGTCTGACCAGAGATCAGTTTGTGAGTGAAATCTGTTTATGTGTAGTGTGTAGTTTTAACAGTGTGGCCGGACACCACACACTGCAGGACGAAAACACCTCACACAGGGGCTCCCAAGTTTTGAAAATATTCTCACAATTTTAAAATCCTGCCATGTGAACCGGGCCTAAAGCAAATTAGACGACCTCAGACCTTTTTCAAGTAGAGACTAATGCTAACATCTGGCATGGAGAGGGCAACACACACACACACACGCGCACACACACACACACACACACACACACACACACTCTCTCTCTCTCTCTCTCTTGAATTAGGCCAAGGAGCTCTGCTCTGTTTATGTGAGTTTACGTGTCTCTGTGGAGCAGGGAGCTGGTGAAGTCACAGTTTCTACAGAACTTTTAATGATGCTGCAGAGCTGTGTGTATGTTTAAAGTCTGACATTATTTCAGTCTTATGTTCAGATATGCAAATATTTAAAACACTTTTTGTTTGTCCAAAGCTAACCAGTCCTCTGGGACTATTTGGCATAAACAACTGGTGTGCTGCTGGAGTTAATGAAGAATTTAATGGAGTTTTTTTCCTGTGTTTCAGTGTGAAAAATACTTTGTTTTGTAAAAGCTCAAAGTTTGAGCAGTTGGTCTACTGATACAATTTTATTTATTGACTTTGGAGCATCTCCAACCGAGTACGATGTTTAAACTTTGAATTATTCTTTTTTAGACCTGTTAGTATTTCTAGAATGACAGCATATCTGTAGGTTTGGCACAGTGGGATATTGCCAGAGTGGTGATTTTTTTTCCCTTTGCTTTATTGTAAGAAAGCACAGAGATGTGAGCAAGTATATGAAGTAAATGTATACTGTTCTATGTGCAGTGCTGTTTTCTTTATTTTATTGTTAAGCTCTCTATGTGAAATTAACTTATACAATAATTTGGTTCCATCAAAACAGGTCCTACTGGTTAAAATGAAAGCCCTCAACAAAGAAAATAAGATGACTCATAGTAGGAACACTTCTGACCAGTAGGAGTGTTATTATGATTTACCAGAAAAACGTAAATAAATTGGTAAATCACCATTCAATATTTAAAATATCAAATTAAACTTTTCCTGAGTTTAATATTTCAAATTGTTGGAGAATCACCAGTAGGCTTTACATTCTTCTAAGACTAAAAATGCTGATTCAGAAAAGTTAATTAGAAAATAGCAGATAAGCCATGGTAAATATTAGTAATATGTAAAGAGACAAACTGTCATTGTTAGCGCAGCAACAATTCATGGTTTTCAGTATTTATATGGTATTCATTAAAATTTGAAAAGAAAATAATCGTGTTTAACGTCGTCTATCAATCAGTTCCTGTGTGAGGAGATGAGGTCAAATTGTCCCTGTTAGTAGGAGATGAGAAAGCCAGACCCAGAGTCCAGGTGGATCATGCTGATGAAGTCAGAGCACCACATACACATGACCACCATGCTTCATCTCTAATAGGCTGAATTTGCTATTTAAGATTGTGACTTAATCCCACTCATGCACCTCACTGTGTGCTGCCACCCAAACAGAAACTCCGTTCTGCTGAAATTTCCCCACATCTAAATGTTTACGTTTACGTATTTAGCAGACGCTTTTGTATAAAGCGACTTACAAGTGATAATAGGCATGTTGCCCTTGAGGCTAACAACAACAACAACCAATTTCGAGTCAGTCTTAGGTGGCAGTGAGGCAGCATGATGAACCATGGAGAGGTGGGATCAAGGAGTGGACAGTAGAGAAGGGGAAGGGTGCAAGGAGGGTGCTAGTTTTAAAGATGCTCTCTGAAGAGCAGGGTCTTCAGGAGTTTCTTGAATGTCAAAAAGAAAGCCCCTGTTCTGGAAGTGCTTGGTAGGTCATTCCACATTTGTGGAGCGATGCATGAGAAGAGTCTGGATTGTCCTGAGCATGGTGTAGGCACTGCTAGCCGACGATTCTGTGATGACCGGAGCGGCTGGGCCGAGACGTAAGCTTTTGCAAGAGGATTCAGGTAGATGGGAGCCGTACCATCTCGGACTTTGTATGCTAGTGTTAGCAGTTTGAAGTTGATGCATGCTGCTAGCGGTAGCCAGTAGAGCTCAATGAAGGGAGGGGTGACGTGTGCTCTTTTTGGCTGATTGAAGACCAAATGGTAAATGGCCTGTATTTGATATAGCGCCTTCTAGAGTCCTAGAACCCCCCAAGGTGCTTTACAACACAATCAGTCATTCACCCATTCACACACACATTCACACACTGGTGGGGATGAGCTACAATGTAGCCACAGCTGCCCTGGGGCGCACTGACAGAGGCGAGGCTGCCGAGCACTGGCGCCACCAGTCCCTCCGACCACCACCAGCGGGCAACGTGGGTTAAGTGTCTTGCCCAAGGACACAACGACAGCGACAGACTGAGCGGGGCTCGAACCTGCAACCTTCCGATTACGGGGCGAGCACTTAACTCCTGTGCCACCGTCGCCCCATGCCGCTGCGTTCTGGACCATTTGAAGAGGTCTCACAGTACAGGCTGGAAGACCAGTTAGAAGGGCATTGCAGTAATCGAGGCGGGGGATGACAGTAGATTGCACCAGGAGCTGGGTGGCATGTTGTGTTAGGTATGGTATGGTCTGATCTTTCGTATGTTATACAGCGCAAAGCGGCATGAACAAGCAACAGAGGCAACATGATCTTTGAAGGTCAGGTGTTCATCAATCACAACACCCAGATTTCGAACTGCCTTTGAAGGAGCCAGAGATAGGAAGTCATTTTGGATTGAGATATTGTGCTGTATGGATGGTTTTGCTGGGATGACAAGTAGTTCAGTTTTAGAGAGGTTGAGTTGGAGATGGTGGGATTTCATCCATTTTGATATGTCAGAGAGACAGTTTGATATTAGTGCAGAGACAGTGTGTTCGTTCGGTGGAAATGACAGATAAAGCTGGGTGTCGTCTGCATAGCAGTGGTAGGAGAAGCCATGTGATCGAATGATCTCACCCAGTGAGGTGGTGTATATGGCAAAGAGAAGAGGTCCTAGTACAGAGCCCTGGGGGACTCCTGTGGCAAGATGGTACATGGTAGAGGATTGGCAGAGCCAAAATAAACTGAATGATCGTCCTGTGAGGTACGATTCAAACCAGGTGTGTGCTTTCTCTGTGATGCCCATGCTAGAGCGTGTGGACAAAAGGAAGCCATGGTTGACGGTGTCAAATGCAGCCGATAAGTCGAGCAGGATAAGCACTGAGGATTTGCCAGTCACTCTAGCTTCTTTTAAGAATTCAGTCACTGCTAACAGAGCAGTTTCAGTGGAGTGGCCCTTTTTGAACCCAGATTGGTAAGGGTCAAGCAGACAGTTTTGTGAGAGGTATTCTGTGATCTGCTTGAAAGCCACCCTTTCAATGGTTTTAGACAGAAAAGGGAGGAGAGAGGTAGGTCGGTAGTTCCCCACATGATTTGAAGGAAGAGATGTTTTTTTTTTTTACAAGCGGTTTAACCTGAGCATGCTTGAGAGAGGTGGGAAATGTACCAGATGTCAGTGAAGCGTTGATCACATGTGTGACTGCTGCGGCTACTGTAGGAGCAATAGCTTGGAGCAGCTTAGTCGGAATGGGGACCAGTGGGCATGTAGTAGGGCGGCCGCACATGAGAAGCTTGGACACAGTTCTCAGTGAGAGGGGAAACAAGAGGAAAATGAAGCAGTAGGGCCTGAGACGGTTGGGCTAGAAGGAGTTTGTGGTAGTGAATGTTCAGGAGTGACCAGTTGAGTAAACTGTTTGCTTATAGCTGCCACTTTGTCAGTGAAGAATGAGGCAAAGGTGTCAGCTGATAGATCGTTGGTAGGAGGTGGAGAAGGAGGGGTGAGCAGAGTTTTGAATGTTGAAAATAGTTTCTGAGAGTCAGTTGAGCTGAGAATTTTGTCAGTGTAGAAAGCTTTCTTTGCATCAGTGATGCTGGCAGAGAATGAGGACAGTAATTCATGAAATTTCAATTGATCACCAGGATCTTTTGTTTTGTGCCATGAGGTAAATGAGGCAGTGTGTGTCCGTGTAAAAGAAAACCTAACCAGGTTTATGGAAATTTCTGCTGAGGAAAAAAAGCACCTGATTCTTAAATACTTGAGCTGTCTGGGAATCAAATATAATGTTGAATATTTACCTTTCTGAACTGGGGGTGTTTTTTTTTTATCTCAGGGAGGAAAAAGTAGCCATCTGCTGAACTGCTGGATTCACATAAGAAGCAGTTATACGTACATGAGGGGAAGTGTAATTCATCTAGTCTTGTGTTGTGAGTGTCAGAGATTGTAGCTTACAAATCATCAATCAAAGACATGAAAATATGTTGATGATTCTATTTTACATTCAGGATATAAAATCTTGAGATTTTATATAATTTATCTAAATCAAGCTTCACATTCTGAGGTCAACAAAAAAATGTTCTAATAATTTAATGGGATGGTTTCTGCCCCCGCCCCATCACAGTATTACCAGTCATCAGAAGTGCTAAATGGAGGTGGGATAATGGGTAGTCCTAAAGATATCCTGAAATGACTTGTTTCTTTCTTTTTAATTAATGTAGTAAAAATAAATGGCAGCGCTTTTCTAGAAGAGAAGAACAGTCTGTTAGTGTAGCAATGCCATTCTGGACTAAAATTGTCGCGTGCCCGTCCCATTTACCGGTTCCTTTAAAACCCAGTTCCGTTAGAACTTATGAGACGGTGCATCCATCAGGGTTCGGGGGTGTATCGACGAGTATAATCGTACCAGACCCGGGTTTGGACTATCTAATTAGAATCTTGTCTTTTATTTTAAAGGTGAAATGACTTGCACGAATAGCCAGCCTCAGAGTGCTACACTTCTTTTAAACTCGTTACCTTTTGGTTAAGATACTAGAGAGAAGTCTGGAGGCAAGCCAAGCCTCTCAGCAATTGTTTGGGCTACCCGGAATTAATTGCGCCCCTAACAGCTTATGTGGGAGGTTGGTAACTATAAAATGATTTATGCTAGTTGATCAGGCTAACATAAGTTTATCAATTTATTTATTAATCCAACCTTCCAGCTGATTAGAGACTTTTTCAACCTGCAATCAGAGCCAAAATAACCTCGAATATTTTGCTTTTATCACCCTTAAGACAACTCGTTACTCGCAAGGGGAGAGAAGTTAAAACTTCCCTTATCTTAAGGTTTCTTTATATTATTCTGTTATAAACTGTAAAGTAAGTCCTGATAATTCAGAGACCGATCTTCGACATGCTTACCTCTGTGCAATTATGGCCAGGGCTCCAAACGTGAAGCTTTAGAGAAAACCTGAAAGAATCAGGCTTATGTTTCTTTTTCAAAAAAAAGGTTTATTACAAAATCAAAATACAAAAATGGGTAAAGTAAAAAACAACTACTATCCCCCACGGAGGAATTAGTTCAAAATGATTAAATGAGAGTCAGTTTACACCAGCTCTCGTCTTCTCAGAATCTCCCCAAGAACGAAGCCTGAAGCCCTCTCTCGAAGAACAACAACCCTCCTCGATCTGAGCTGCATCCTTTTATATCATTTCTGAGACTGCTCTAAACAATGCAAGAGTCACAAGTCATTCTCTCCTGACAGTTTAGGTCAAGGGGTCATCTACCAGATACACTTTTTTTAGCTCTACATAAGACATTTAGTATCATTTCACTACATGCAGTATTCACATGAGGGCACAAAAGTTACATGCTGCACTCCTGGAATGAGAGCACAGGTCATAAATCTTCATATTGGTAGCAAATTGTAGATCTTCTTTCAGCATTCCTGAGAGCTCCTGGGTCCAGCTGGGCTTCTCCTCACTCCATGCCATTCCTTCTTTTCCCGCCAGAGGTGGAGTTAGGGGCGGGCCCAGGGGTGTGTCCATGGGTGGATCTAGAGAAGACAGCTTGTCTTTTGACCCTTTGCCTAGTTCTGTCCTCACCAGCAAGTCCTGAACTCCTGTCCTCTTGACCCTTGTGTGACCCTTGTCTCTGACCACTGTTTCTAAGCCTTGACTGGTTGCTCGGGCTTGCAACATCCCCCATGAGGACGTACTGAGGCAAAGGACCATAAAAAGATAAAGCAGCAATGCAAGCTTTCATAAATCTAGCATCCATCTCACTCAGGAACGGCTGAACACTCAGACACCTAACTGTGGCCTCCACATCAACCCTCATTCTCATCATAATGCCATCATCAGCTACGGGTAAGCACAAGGTCCCTTTGCGGGTTGTTACATAACCTTTAAACTGCTTTCTCCCATCTGTGGGATCTTCACCCAGAAAGAATAAAGATAAATCCATCACCGGAGCCTCTCCACGCGGAAGCGATCCCATCATTTGAGGTGGGAAGCTGGCGCTGAAAACCAAAACATGATTTTTCGTATCCAACAAAGGTGCGGTTCCAAAAGAGTTACAGACTTCTGGGCCGAACCATCCAGTCTTTACAGACAAAATATTCATAAACTGAAAGCAATCTATAATCTTGCCTTGACAAACAAAGTAACACCCCTTCTGGGATTTAATCCTCCATCTCATTTCTCTCCCAGGTGCAATTCGGACAGGGGAAGGAATGCCTGCTGGCTCACTACTTAGACAGACCATAGGGATTTCACGTATCACATCAGGACACGGGACGCATGTCGAAGCTGCCGTCATTACTGATACAACCTCTTCAGCCACGTCAGATGAGGGCGCCGTTGTCAGCTCCTCGTCGTGGGCCTGCTCAAGCAGGGCATCTACTCCCGGGGAGGACAACATTAGTATGTCGTCTTCCTGATCAGTCTCCCGCTTGAATCCCTTTTCCATTTGGTCTGGATGTACTGAATAAACCTGCAAGACACGCAGCGTTTATTCATCGTAGCATGTACACACTGGAGCCCGATTGTCTTAGTCTGAGGCAATCCATCCCTCCCGCGATTCACGGTGCACAAATAGTATGCGCCATTCAGAGAGAAAACAGTTGATGGACCTGCGGAGGGGATTAATCCCTCTATGATATTCTGCCGAATCGAGTCCATCTGGAAGGAACATAAAATATGTTCCACATGAGATATATAACTCATTCCATGAAGCAATAAGTAACTGCATTACTGCATAAACACTTCTTAATTATAGGAGAAAATAGATCATCAAAAGCTGCAGGAAGAACCACACTACAATTCCTATCTGCAGGCATAGTTTTACAACAATAATCCTCACAACAAGTGTACACCAGTTATGAAATGTCTACAACATCTTAAAGACAAACTGGATAAAATAGTTACAAAATCCTGACATACCTCCAGATTCAGAGCGTCAATCAGCTCAGATTCAGGGTGAGTTTGATGAGCCATTGGTTCACTTCAAGTTACAGACTGACAGTTAAGGAGCAAGTGACACGCGGTGCAGAGAGGCCTGCACTTAAACAGGAGCAACAAGAAGGGGGGCTAATACTCCCTCTACCTTGACACCTCTCTTCCCATCTTATCTGGATCTACCAGGTCCTTTCTCCTTTCTCCTAACAGCTTTCTTCCTGTCAACTGCCATTTGTTGTTTTTACAGGCCAAAATCATACCGATTATTAAAATAATCACCCCACACATTAATCCTAGAGCGCACAGAGGCCAGAACAGAGCATCCCAGACAGGCCTAATGATGTGCTCTCTCACTCCTTTTACCAACATGCCCATTGAATCAGAAGTTCCTTGAATTACATTGTTAGAAACCTGCACTACACTGTCACTCATAATTTCATTCACACCACGTACTATCAGACTCACATGACGTAATGTGCCATTTATGCCATATGCAAAATAATATATCCTGTGTAATTTGCATATTCACTATGACCTTTACGTAAGAGTCGAGCTAAGTCTGAAGTAGATCTCTTACCCCGCACACCGGGCTCTAGAAAGAGAGGAACGGTCTCTTCACCTTCCTCTGCCTCAGCCAGGGGATCAGACATTGCAGGGGGTACTTTTGATAACCATTTAATCACATTATCTTTTACTTTCTGCCACATGTGACTCTCTCCTATCATGGACAAGGAATCATATTTTAGTGTTGTGTTAGGAGGGGGGGTCGGGCAAACATCTCTTCGTTCCCTCCCTCTTGATAATCTTTGATACCAATGCGTAATATTTCCTGTTTGCCAGGAACTTAAAATACTGTCTTTGGTCTGAAAACACCCAAATTCGATTCTACGAGGCCACCATCTTTCTATCTTTATCACTTTGAAAGTGGTGAAGTTGTGTCCCCATTCTAAATCATTTCTAAGGCAATATTTGTAAACCCACAACTCTACTTCACCTGAAGTTTGATTTAAGATTTTCTTTTTCCTCAATATTATCTGACAAGATCGATCAAGCTCTGTGGATCCTGTCTGATCCATTAAGACTGCCATATACTCCGCCCATGGGCCGGTCTCACCACACTCCGTGTCATTCTTCTCCTCCTGCTCTGCTGCAGAAAATGATGTCACGGAGGGTGTAGCCATGATCCGGTCAAATCCATTTTCTCCACAGGGCAAGCGCAGGCAGCCAGTTTTGTTCCCTGTTACACTACAAATCTTGAATCCAATCTGTATTGCTATCATGCAGGTGGTTATATTCTCATTAAAATCTTCTTTGGGCCATAACAGCTTAATTTTGGATACATTCCAATTCCCTATTAATTGTTGCGGTCCTCCGTGAGTTATGTTATATGTCACCGAGGACACATGATACGTTCGGAGATATACATGTACCCCATATGCAATCGCTATACTTAATCCTATGAGGCTAAATTCGAAAAGGATAAAAAAGGCCCATTTAATCCATTTTATTATCCAATCCTTTCCTTTCGGAATATTTACATTTCTCTTTTTAACTTTGGGGTCAACTCCCGCCGGAGTTGCATACCTGACCACTTTTCGTTTTCTGCTGCTTTCCCTCTTATGCTTCTGCGTAGATAACATCTGTAAGACAGAAGCATAAAAATCAGCAGGAAATGAAAGCGCTCTGCTCTAGTTAGGTAGAGTCAGATTGGGGACCAGCCTTCTACGAGACATTCTAGTGTGAGCAGTCCCATAAATCTTAGGCCAATATGCCTCTCCTCTCCGGGTGGTCACTATGTTAACAGCCGAGCTGCAAACGCGACCCGACAGGTCTATTACCTCTATCAAAGTTAACTGATAAGGCATGAACTTACGCTCCGCCCCTGGTCCAAGACTCTTCAGCTCAACCAGGTATGATGTAACACGCTTACGCATCCCTGGGGGCTCCTGAACAGACAATCCTGTATGCCAGTCCAGAGTCCCTGACAGATAAGTTCCCCATCTGTCGTCTTTATACTCTTGAGTTACCCCAATCTGTGTACCTGTTTCCCATGCATCAGCCAGCGTACCAAATTGCTGTCCTAATATCAAGCTCTTAATAGACTCAAATTTGGACCGAGCCTGAAGCTCTTCCAGTCCTTTTTCTCTGGTCTTGAGCTTGAACACAAATGGATAAGCTTCCACCCATAAATCTCTAACCGGCTTCACCAGGCTAGGATTCCTGAGCAGCTCTCCTACAAAAAACATACTTGGCTGGCTTGTCGGTAAGCAGGTAGTCAAAACACCATTCTTCGTGAAACAGCACCCATCTTTGATTTCACCTCTGTGAGTGCATTCACAGACCTGCCAGGAGATGATGCCTGGATTATTCCTCAAGCAGGTTCCGCAAAAACATATTTTAATGGGAGCAGACAGCTCCACTGCACCTGTATGTAAGTCCGTTCCTCTCTCCAGGTGAGTGGGCTTCTGCTCCCGGAGCCCCGACCATTTAATTAGGGTGCACAGAGATTTGCATATCACGCATGTTCCCGGCTTCAAGCCTCCCCATTGCGCGTAACGATACGCATTTGCAGATTCTATGAAGCCCGGAAACATAGCCACTTTACAATCTCTAACAGAATTCCCCTTCGTTAGCAAAATTAGGCCCGTAGCACCTGAGATCTTACAAGTCATTTCTTCACTAGATTTTGGCCCAGCCATGACCTTTAATCAAGTAATTAATTAAAAAAAAAAAAACTATTTATTTATTTATTTATTTATTTTTTCAATTAATTACTTTTATTTTTCAGAGTTATTTTATAACTTGATGAGGGTGAACGCGCAAACCAGTGTCAGTTAAAACCACGTTCCCAGTTACGTCTTTTATTATAAAGGGACCACTTACGTTATGCTTAATGCAATCTACTTTTTCTGCTCTCTGGGGTTGCTGCTCTACATTTTCTCTGTTCTCACCTTGCTCATGGGCTGTAACAGGGGATAACCAACTCACTTTTTCAGGTGTTTTGCCTCCAGGGATCCGAGTGCTGCATTTTTGATGGGATTCGCATTCTGACCTGAGCGTCCCTTTGGGTGTGCCACGCACCACCAGTTGGGAACCCTGTTCTTCCTCCGATTCAGCCTCACTCTCGCTGCTTCTGTCTCTGGCCTCATACCAATGTTTGGCTTTCTTCTCTACTCGCGGCAAGGCTGACTTATCCACTAAAATTACGACCGGGATGTCTCCTAGCCTGCTAGAGGCTTCGGAATAAATCACCAAACCTGCGCCATATGCTTCAGTTATCCGACACACCTGGGGTTTGTTATTAAGCTTAAACACTAGCCGTCGCGCTCCTAAATCCAAGGCTTCTGACACCACCCGCTCCCAAGCTTGGTGAAAAGAGATGTCGGGATTATGAGGGTCTACGTTAATTATGGAAATAGCGCTGACACGACCTTCCAGATTTCCTAATTGCTTGTCTAAGAGAGTAGTAATTTCTCCAGCTTCGTAATTACGATCTACCAGCGGAATCATAGAACTTCTGCATTCTGCCCCTAAAAGTCTCCTCAGAGAACTTAATGAGGACGTAGTACTGGCAGAACTTTGTGGATCTTTCAGAAAGATCAACACATCTTCTTCTCGGATCTCCGCATCTATTTTCTCGCCTGATAAAATTATCACCGGTTCTTGACCTATCATAACATGATTCGGAGGAGCCGCGGGACTATGCGGTTCTAACGGGGGAAAAGGAATTGGGTTTGGAGTCCTTTCAGCCCCTGACCGTCTCTGAGTCTCGTCTTTGTCCCACGCAGCAACATGCTGTTCAGTGGGCGGTCTCTCCGCTCCTCTCATGGGCACCTGAGAAGGGGTTTGTACACGTAGAAACGGGTTCCACTGCGCCGGCCGAACCGCGTCAGGCGGGTTCGGTGGGGGTGGAAGAAATCCGCTCTCGGAACCGGGGCTCACAGGGAATTCCCCGCGGAGCGCTGGATACAAAGGGGGCGCGGTCGGAACCGATTGGGCTTCATCCCAGGAGTCCGACATTTCAACTGCAGCTCGTCTCCGGTACATTTCCGCTTGGAGCTCCGTGATCCCCAGTCGGTTACATAACGCCTGTCTCATTTGAATTGCCTCATTTTTGCTTCTAGATAAGAAGTAAATTGTTCTACTATTAGCCCGTTGAACCACGAACTCCGCCATAGCAGAGTACATCGCTCCCTGATCACATCGGTACTGCCCGACTCCAAATGGAGTGAGAACTAAAGGTTCCGGTCCAATTGGTATTTGCTCAAGTAATCCCAGAAGGATCTCATACTGCTCGCCCGTGGGGAGTTTCGCTGGATTTTCCCAACAACACCACGCTATCTGATTAAAAACAGGATCATTTTGTTGTTCTGCTAGAATCACCAAATCACCCACTAACGGAAATACATGATTATTCTTTACTTGAGTTTCAGCATTCGGACAGCGCTCCGCTGCGGCTTGAGCCGTTCCGGCCTTGTTATGAAAACTCCGGTTACAGGATACTGCCAAAACGCTTTGTGGTTCACCTTGAAATGTCGCTATTTCTCCGGTGACAAATCTCACATTAAGGAGAACATTTTCCGGTTTTACCGTTAAAGATCTATCTGCCATGGCTGGTTGAAAGTTTCTCTTTTTTATTATTTGTTTTATTTTTATTCGTTTTCACGTCTTATTCTTTATTTTTACTCTTTATTCCTTTTTATTTTTTGCCTAGCTTTTATCCTTGGCTTTTCTTACGTCGGAAAGCCGTGATTTCTTTATACCTCTTTGAGTTAATCGTCCGTTCTCCCAAATTTCCTTCCTTTTCGGGAAATTGGTGCGGTTTTCGCTCCAAGGTTATAAGCTTATCAGGTCCATTGTGCGTAAGCTTTTATCAGCCTAAAAGACATAGTTCTACGTCGAATAGTCCGGTATCTAATATTTAAACCTTCGCCGATTAGCCCCACGTTGCAGGCGCCATGTCGCGTGCCCGTCCCATTTACCGGTTCCTTTAAAACCCAGTTCCGTTAGAACTTATGAGACGGTGCATCCATCAGGGTTCGGGGGTGTATCGACGAGTATAATCGTACCAGACCCGGGTTTGGACTATCTAATTAGAATCTTGTCTTTTATTTTAAAGGTGAAATGACTTGCACGAATAGCCAGCCTCAGAGTGCTACACTTCTTTTAAACTCGTTACCTTTTGGTTAAGATACTAGAGAGAAGTCTGGAGGCAAGCCAAGCCTCTCAGCAATTGTTTGGGCTACCCGGAATTAATTGCGCCCCTAACAGCTTATGTGGGAGGTTGGTAACTATAAAATGATTTATGCTAGTTGATCAGGCTAACATAAGTTTATCAATTTATTTATTAATCCAACCTTCCAGCTGATTAGAGACTTTTTCAACCTGCAATCAGAGCCAAAATAACCTCGAATATTTTGCTTTTATCACCCTTAAGACAACTCGTTACTCGCAAGGGGAGAGAAGTTAAAACTTCCCTTATCTTAAGGTTTCTTTATATTATTCTGTTATAAACTGTAAAGTAAGTCCTGATAATTCAGAGACCGATCTTCGACATGCTTACCTCTGTGCAATTATGGCCAGGGCTCCAAACGTGAAGCTTTAGAGAAAACCTGAAAGAATCAGGCTTATGTTTCTTTTTCAAAAAAAAGGTTTATTACAAAATCAAAATACAAAAATGGGTAAAGTAAAAAACAACTACTATCCCCCACGGAGGAATTAGTTCAAAATGATTAAATGAGAGTCAGTTTACACCAGCTCTCGTCTTCTCAGAATCTCCCCAAGAACGAAGCCTGAAGCCCTCTCTCGAAGAACAACAACCCTCCTCGATCTGAGCTGCATCCTTTTATATCATTTCTGAGACTGCTCTAAACAATGCAAGAGTCACAAGTCATTCTCTCCTGACAGTTTAGGTCAAGGGGTCATCTACCAGATACACTTTTTTTAGCTCTACATAAGACATTTAGTATCATTTCACTACATGCAGTATTCACATGAGGGCACAAAAGTTACATGCTGCACTCCTGGAATAAGAGCACAGGTCATAAATCTTCATATTGGTAGCAAATTGTAGATCTTCTTTCAGCATTCCTGAGAGCTCCTGGGTCCAGCTGGGCTTCTCCTCACTCCATGCCATTCCTTCTTTTCCCGCCAGAGGTGGAGTTAGGGGCGGGCCCAGGGGTGTGTCCATGGGTGGATCTAGAGAAGACAGCTTGTCTTTTGACCCTTTGCCTAGTTCTGTCCTCACCAGCAAGTCCTGAACTCCTGTCCTCTTGACCCTTGTGTGACCCTTGTCTCTGACCACTGTTTCTAAGCCTTGACTGGTTGCTCGGGCTTGCAACAAAATCACCCTTGAAAGAGTGAGGTGGCGTTTGGGCAGTTTAGCTCACTGAGAGAAAACAGTTTCTCTTCCTTTTTTATTGCTATAGCGCTTTTCGTGTCTGTGCCAAAAATCCAAGTTCAGGATGTGCAACTAGGACAATCTGATTCAGAAAGAGTGCTCAACTTGATGGTTGGATCATTAGTTAAGTTCCCTTTGTTAATCTGACCATGAAAAGGCAGATAGTTGATGAAATGATGCACGAGCTAGTGAAGAGGAAAAAAAGCACAAATGGATGTAAACTGGTTCAGTTTTCGAATATTACGTCTTCATTTTAGAAAATCTTTTTTGTGACTCATCCGTCCAAAAGATTGCCTCTTGTGTTTTTTCTTCTTCTGTATTTAGACGACCATTTAAACTACCATATAATATGTCAAATTAATCAGACCTGTGGTGTGTTCAAGAAATATTCTATGTATTAGAACAAACATTCACTCTTCATTAAGGGAAACCACTCATTTAGTGCCTTTAGTTGTAGGTAAGATGGGAAAGCTGTGGCTCCATGTTTGAGAGAAAACTAAACATTTTTAACCTCCAGTCACATTCACCATAGCAACAGTATCTGAGTGCATTGCTGGCCAAAACCATGAACAAAAATTATTTGTGAAAGCAAAGGTGGAACAATATCGTCTTCACACATTGTCCCTCCATGTTATGAAAGAGTTCTGCTCATGTTTTGTAAAACCAATAATATTTCTAAAGGATGGAAATGGAAGAGAAATCAGAATCTGAAGCAAGCCGCTTCCCCACGTTACTTTGTTGCTTAGTGGGAGATAACTGTTTATCACAGAGGGACATCAGTAGCTCAGGAGGTAGAGCGGGTTGTCCAGTAGACACTTAAACCTGGTGATAGTGGGCAGAGGGACCAGCGGCGCCAGTGCTCAGCACCCTCGCCACTGTCATTGCGCCCCAGGGCAGCTGTGCCTACATTGTAGCTCATCCTCACCAGCGTGTGAATGTGTGTGTGAATGGGTGAATGACTGGTTGTGTTGTGAAGCGTCTTGGGGGGTTGTAGAACCCTAAGAAGGCGTTATACAAATACAGACAATTTACCATTTACAGAGAAGGTACCGTAAATCCTCTAATACAGGCCGGTATTCAATTAAAGGCCGGGTCTCCAATTGTGGCCGGTGTCAGAGTTAGTTTAGGTAAATAATGGCCGGTCTCTTAAAGGCCGGGTCTCCAATTGTGGCCGGTGTCAGAGTTAGTTTAGGTAAATAATGGCCGGTCTCTTATTGTGGCCGGGTGGAATGTAGTAACAAGCAAGTATGAGCGTCCCGGTGGCAGGGTTATAGTCCCCAAATCAACCAGCAGGAGGCAGTAGACGTTCACGCAGACCTTTATTAAGCTTTTTCTTCAACGCTTTGTAACGCTACAGACACGATCCTCTATCACGCTCCTACCACACAGTCACGGTGTCAGTTAACCATGCTAATTCAACCCGCTCCACAGAACACACATCACCTTCCCTGTGGCTTACATAACACTCACACAACACGCAAATCAGCACATAGGAACTAGCAGAATGATAGGAAACACATATGACACAATACCCAGAATGCACCTGGCTTACAACCCCAGCCAGGTCATTACACTATCAAGTTCAAAGAGAACGTGCTGATTATGCTGCAGAACACTCTGGAGAGCAGCAGTAGGGGGTGTATGAACTAGTCAACTTCACTATAGTGACTTTTTATGCCTGTCGTCGACTAGTCGCTGTCACGTGATAATGACCGGCAAGATGCAGCCCTCGGAAAAGACAGCAGCCTGCTGTCAGCAGGTGACAAGCTCCTGCGCTCAGGGGGTGGGGGTGGGGGGGGGCAACGCGCTGTGCCAGACCGTAGGCACTGACACGCGATCGTTCATGTCGGTTCATTTCCTTTAATGTTTTCTGTCTTTTATTTGCGCCTGATGTGTATCGCTGCTGTGGAGCGGGGCGCATGAACTTGTCCCTGATGCGGCCGGCAAGCAGGGAGCGCTCCGCTGTTTTCGCGGTCGGTAGATCTGCCTCCTGAGCACGGCCACAGTAACAATCAGGTGTCGCCACCTCAAAAACTAATTTAACACGCGATCGTTCATGTCAGTTCATTTCCTTTAATGTTTTCTGTCTTTTATTTGCGCCTGATGCGTTTGCTGCATGCTGTGGAGCGGGGCGCTGCGCGCATCACCTTGTCCTCCGACGCACTGATCACTGATACGGCCGACAAACAGCGAGCACTCCGCTGTTTTTGCGGTCGGTAGATCTTTTAGAACTGCAGTTCAAAGGTAACTCATGAGGTGAATATATATGAACCCAGGTAGCAGTTTTTCTTTAGGATTGAGAGGAGATGCAGGAAGATAATAAACAGGCAGGACAGAAAAATAGTCAAAATAAAAACAAGTTAGTTTTTGTACCTGCTGTTGCAACAAACAGACACCATTGAAGGTCATCAGAAGTGAGGAACAGAAAATGAAATAATTATTTTAATGTTTAGAGCAGCAGGAACTCCGAGAGGCTGCAGGCGCATCAGTGAGTTTGCGGCCGC
This sequence comes from Nothobranchius furzeri, assembly GCF_043380555.1. NCBI lineage: Eukaryota > Metazoa > Chordata > Actinopteri > Cyprinodontiformes > Nothobranchiidae > Nothobranchius > Nothobranchius furzeri. Next base: position 4,957,036 of record NC_091749.1, on the reverse strand, counting down.
TGCGCAGGGGGAGGGGGGAGAGGGCTAAAGCAGGGGGAGGGGGGAGAGGGCTAAAGCAGGGGGAGGGGGGAGATGGCTGAAGCAGAAACTACCGTTGTTAAAAGAAATGTGTTTAACTTTGAAAATGTGGGCGCAATTTTAATTGTCAAAAACTCCAATGAACATTAGTTCATTTTGCTCAAATGGAAATAGAGGCCTGCCTCTAATACTGGCCCTCCTTCCAATAAAGGCCTGGAGCTTGATGAGCTTGAGTCAAATAGAGGCCCGGGCCTGTATTAGAGGATTTACGGTATCCTGAATCAATCTGAGAAGAAACCCTTAAAGTGACAGTTTGTAGTTTTTAGCATTAGTCTCTGGAATGTTGTTGTAGTAAAAGAGTTAAAATATGCCCTGTTTATGAAAAATGTTGGCAGTTTCATAACTTATAACCACAAAAAGCTGTTGTAAAATACATGGGAGCGGATCTAAGTCTCTGGGTGACGTCATATTGGATGCCATGATTCCTTTTACTGAGGCCCGAGAGTACAAAATACATTTACTGATTTGGAACAAATGGTTACAAAATTTTCACCATTAATAAACGTTGTTTTATACATTTGCCTCTTCACTCGTTGCCAGTGATGAAAGGGAATATTGCTATTGTTATTTTGCTGGAGGCTGAGCTCGCAGGGATTTTTGACCCTAATGGCCATCCAATGGTAGGGTCTTATTTGAACACAGAAATACTGCTTGCTTGCAATCATTTAGGTAAGTACTGCCCCCTATCGCCAGGTAAACTACACACTGTCACTTTAAAATATCAACAGGGATGAGTTAGGGAAAAGTCTTAGTGCCAAAGAAAAGGATAATAATTTGAGGAAAGTGACAGCTAGTCAGAATGTGTTTAGTCAAGGAGAGCCTAATTGAACTGGAAGCTCATTCACTAAGTAAAGGCAGCATCAGTTTAGAACAGCACCAAAGTGTTGGTTTTCACATAGTTTGTTGCATCTGTGTTTTTTGACCCATTTGTCAGACTTTTCTATGGTGACAGAAGTAGAACAACAAGGATTTCATAAATATTAAAAAGCTTTTATTCACATTTACTTCAAGTTGATGCAAATGGTTGACATTACAGAGTCGATCCTTCTTTTTAAACTATCCTTTTTAAGTGTGAAGGAATTCTACCTGTACCTCTACCTTCCTCTTGAAGAGTTGTCCAAGGAGTTTTCCATTCATGTATCAAATATGCTAATGTTCTGTTACTTGAGCCTCTTAGTTCTGACTGTGCCCTCTGGCCCGTTGCTCCATCATCATGGAGAAGACCTTTCATCACCAAACTGTTGTTGGATGGTTGGAGGAGTTCCTCTGAGAGGATGATTGGGTACCATACTTTATAACTATAAACTGTGGGTGAACCACACACACACACACACACACACACACACACACACACACACACACACACACACACACAGGACTCATGGGAACAATCGCCTTTTCTTCTCCAGTCACTATTTTTTTCAAAATTCTCCAAACAACCGCCAACGAGATTCCTCAGAGAAAATTACTTCCCTTTAGTCCTGAGTCACTTCATAGTGACCCTCTTTATATATTTCAATGTAGAGACATTGTGCTAATTACTTGCTGTATCATGTCCTAAGCTTTGAGCACCTAATTAATGCTGAGCCAACTGGGTCCAGTCACAGCTGATGACAGCGTTTCTTAATTTGTTCTGGAAAAACTAGGCTAACAACCTTAGCGTGACATTTGGTGGAGAAAAGGGAGACATAAAGACGCTTTAGCATTTTCTGTGTTTTGCTTTGCAGATCTAAGTGTAGAAACACAAACAGGAGACAGTAGAGAATTGTCATGTTTTTACCAAAACAACGTTGATACGACAGCCTTCAGCGGCAGAGAGCTGCAGAGACGAGCTGGGGGGTGGAGTTGGGTGTGTGTGTGTGTGAAAACATGGATGATTTGGGCATGGCTGCTAACTCTGCTTGTCCACTTCCTGAGTTCCTCCCTCCCCTCCTTTCATTCAAAGCCCTGACATATGCAGCTTGCTTTGTTTTATCACCGAAGGCTGCATTCGTTTCCTGTCTGTGCCATGAACTGTATACCAACTCTTCCACCCTGGCTTAAATAATTAATCTCATCTTGAAGCTGTGTTGCAAATTATGCACTTTAGATTTAGATATCAAAGGAAGTGTACAGCGCATTACATTGACACCCTTGAGGGTGATTGGAACACCAATTCAGCCTGCGGTTGGATGCTAAATAAAAATTTCAAAAGATAGAAACAGCTATTATCTGATGGTAAAAGCAGACTGAAAGAGTGAAGACAGTTTGGAAATAGGGTGAAAAATGGCCCTTTTAATTAAATTGAAGATATTTTAGTGATTCTACTCGCAGGAGGAAATCCCAACTCTCCCATTTCCACCAGTGTTTGTGTTGACACACAAAATGACTAATGAAAAAAAAACAGATGTTCATGTTCCTGTTGACAGAATAAGAACAACCTCTGGTTTTTAATTGCCTTTTCCTCCTTCTCTTCCTTTTCAGACACAGCATATGTTCGTGTTTTTATCAGCGACGTCAATGATAACAAGCCAACATTTGGACAGGCGTTTTATGAAGTTGACGTGGACGAGGACGCCGACGTAGGCTTTGCTGTTCTCACAGTCAGCGCCAATGATGGGGATGAAGGTAGGTGGTGTAAAGAAAGAGACGCTCTACATGTGCATCTTTGTGTTTTGACATTTTATTATATAGACAGAGAGGAATGTGTCAAAGAGGTGGTGAGGCTAGTGCTATGAATTCATAATCCAACACACTGACTCATGCACGATGCCAGCCAGCTTTAAACGCTACTAATGCGACTGCTTTTGTCTGACTCCTTCCTACTTGGAAGAAATCACTATAAAATGTGTCAAGGCAAATAAAACACTGTCATATCCAAAAATACACAACTTGTGGGGAGGAGAGAAGTGGATTCCAGTGTCTAAGCTGAACGGGAAATCACTCCAGAGACATGTTAAATGCAGGGCTTCGGTTAAAACTCAAAGTTAGCACAGCTTATACATCAAGGCTTGTAATTAGTCAGTTCAATTAATGTGCTATGACTTCTGGTTGTCAGTGCTTGAGGCCCTGTCCACACGTAGCCGGGGATCTGCCAAAACGTAGGTATTTTTCTACGTTTTGGCCTGTCATCCACACGAAAACGGAGATTTTTTCACACGAAAACTGATCTTTTTAAAAACTCCGGCCAAAGTGAAGATCTGTGTTTTCTCCGTTTTGGGTGTCTGCGTGTGGACGGACAAAACCGGAGTTTTAAGGTCCGCAACGTCACTTTCCGCGACAAAAAATGCTGACATCACGTGTGCGACCTGTGTTTACACTAGCCGACAGCATGGATGCCCTCAGAGCTGCGCTCGCTTTATCAATTGTCCAAGCGCTTTTTGCTCGTTTGTTTTTGCAAGCGGAAGACCACAGACGAAGGACGAGGTTAAGAACGGGGGAAGTACTGCCGCCTACAGGTCTGGCATGTCCTTAACAACGTATTTATCCGGGTACGTGTGGACAGAGTTATTTTTAAAAACGAGGTGGTGTGGATGCAAGTTTTTGGAGGGGCGGATATTCGTTTTTAAAAAACCCGGCTACGTGTGGACTAGGCCTTAGTGATAGGGCAGGTGGGGACATGTCTTCAGTCCATCTCACAGCCGGTTTTTACACAATCACAGTTAAAGTTTTATGATCGTCAGGGTTACTTTGAAACTGTCCAAATCATTCTCCATCTCTTTTTCCTCTCAGAACCTTTTAAATACAAATTATACATCACGACATTTTCCACCTGCTGCCTCCCACTGCTGTAGGACTTACAGTTTCCTTTCAGAGTGCAGAATGTACACGTCTACGCTTCCATAGACTTCAGGTAGATCTTAGCTAAAGATACTCTTCATGCCCAAAGGTGAAGGGTCTTTTTTAACGTCTGATGGATCCTCAATGAAACACTGTAAAAACATAAAAGTTCACTTGTCGTTTATTTTTAAGTCAACTTTTACTTTTCACCCAGCAGTCTGAAGCTTGCGCATCAGAAAGTTAAAAATGTCCCCCTTTAAAACATGTCCAAAAATCAGAATGACTTTAAGCAGCTACATTAGAGTATCACCAACAGCAAACTGAACAGGAGCAAAAAAATACTTTTATTCTTAAAATTGGCTTCAGGCAGGATCAGGGCTTGTATGTGATTTTGTTGTCTTTGCTTATATTCTCCTCTAATCCTAAAGCATGTTTTCAGCATGAGAATGAATGATCACTGTGTAAAAATCATAGAACATAAACTATCCTAAAGTTTTAAAATATGTTTTGTTTGTTTTCATCTCAGAATTATTTCCTTTCACATGAGAAATGAAATAGCTCTGTTACTGTATTTAAAAATAGCGCTCTATAGCTTTCAGTAACAATAAAGCAACAAAAAATACACTCATCTCTGAAAGTGTGTATAGAATACTTGCAATTACACATGGCAACATCCGCATTTTGCTTTCCAGTGAAGGCTAATACCTGCCTGTGTCACATGATGCAGCAATAACACCAACATTTATTGACTTGTTTTTATTTAAAATGTTCTGCCAGTTCTATACAAGCTTTGTTTTATGCTTTGAAGCACTGCTTTATTCCAGACATCTTATCATGAAAGCTGCAGCTCTATGCCCGTAGTTTCAGTGACAAACTGGTGACAGTGGTTTGTAAAAAGGCTTTGTTTTTGAGTAAAACACCAATTTCTGGCCAAAGTCCATAAACTGTTTTTAAATGATGCTGTTACAGTTCAGATTGGATATTTGGCTCACATCTCATACATTTGTGATGGTTGTCAGTTTTCTGGCATAAGGGACTTGCTCAAGTGTTGTTGGGGTGTTGGAGCTTTTCAAAAGCTCTTGCAAGACTAATGTCTTTGCTGTTGTTTTGCACATGTCAACAACCTGTCTCCATCCGTACACAACTGTTGCTCAATTCAAGCCTGGTTCACAGGGCAAGGTTATAAAAATGGTCAGAAGAGACACACCACGAATGAACTGGTGTCATTCACAAACATTCCCAGGTCCAACTGGAAATCTGGTAGAACCTTTTGAAATCAAATTTGACTTTGGACTAAATAAATATGGCTGACAAGAAAGATGATTTGGATTGGCCTTGCGCTATGTAGCGTGCATCCAACACCTTGGTTTCTAATTGGCCACATTTAATATCTGCACATTTGTTTGTTCTCAGGGCACATCACTGCTGCGGTATTCAGCCAGTCCAGCATGTTGATTATTCCTGATTCATGATCAATGCTGTCCTGATGTCTGCTGTCTGCTCACCAGAACCATTTGAACAAACCGCACAGAGCAGGGATATCTGATGAGATTATCTTCACAGCCATAAAGGGGCATGTTGGAAAGAGAGAATTAGGTCAAAAACCAGCATTTTCTTGCCGGGCCTGAGTTTGACTCAGATTTCAGAAGACATTTGAGACCATTTCTGACAGGTTTGGTGAGCAGATGGTGAGTATATTGTATCTGAATCACTAAAGAATCAATAATTGAAACTATGTTTGACCAATTGTAAAATGAATGTGCACGACTGGCCCAAAGTGTTTGGCTTTGCATTTGTATCTCCCTAACTCATCACCATTAATCACAATAAAATACTGATTTTATTAGATCACATTGTAAAGATAAAGAGTTTACAGGAAACCAACACACTGACCAGTGTCTCCAGTTTGATTCTCACCACCCACTGGAACATAAACTTTCCTCAGTACTATATAGCATAAGAAAATCAAGTGATAAAGACGGAAAAAGACTCACAATGGGCCTGCGTTTAATGACCATAATTAGTGTGTTTTATTCTAAAAGCACATATAAGCCCTGAAATCTCACCCCATGATCAGGGGTCCAACACAGACCATGGCACTAGGTGTAAATGTATGTTGGTTTACATCTTCAATGTCAATGTTTCAAGTCTTTTGTTAGGAAATGACAGTTATCATCCAATCTTCATAACATCCACAGCACATTTTGTTTCTGGTAATAATACTTTAGGTGCATTTCCCTTTCAGTTAGAAAGGGACAGCAGTATCTCAGGATGTAGAGCTGGTCTAGTAATCAAAAGGTTGCAGGTTTGATCCCAACTCCGACTAGAGAATGCTGCTGTTGTGTCCTTGAGCAAGACACTTAACCTGCCTTACCTGCTGGTGGTTGTCAGAGGAACTGGTGGTGGCAGTGTTTGGCAGGCCTCACTTCTGTCGATGCACCCCAGGGCAGCTGTGGCTACACTGTAGCTCATCCCCACCAGCGTGTGAATGGGTGAATGACTGATTGTGTTGTGAAGCGCTCTGGGGGGTTTTAGAACCCTAAAGCTTGGTTTATGCTTGACACATCCGCGAGGTTTTCACGGCTCCACGCGTCAAACTTGCGTCATTTTAACAACCACGCCCCTCCACCGCGCCTCCGCACGGCCCAAACTTTCCTCACTGTGCACCTATGAAATTTTCTAACCACACGGACGGTCGGACGCGGAAAAACATGGCGGACTGGCAAGAACTAGTATGGCAGAGGTTCATAAATACAGACATTTGTATGATTCAGCTCTCAGAGATCACCGTGATCAACATGTTGTTAATAATTCTTGGAGAGAAATAGCTCGCACTGTCAGAAAAGACGAGGACGCTGTGAAAAATGCTGGAATGCCGTGTTGTAAACAACAGTCATTTCTACTTCTACTATGGTGTAGTGTTGGATGCATGCCGTAGAGCTCCATGCTGCCCCCTACAGTTTGGGAGAATATTGGCTCACCGCAGAGACAAGCCGCATGAAACATAAACGCTGCAAGTTGTGAAGCGCGTTCCATCCGCGAGCCGCATCACCAAGCGGAAAGTAAATGTGTCAAGCATAAACCAAGCTTAAGAAGGCACTATACAAATACAGGCTATTTACCATTTTATGATAAATAATGAATGGTGGAGATGGTGCAGTACAGGGCTCAACCACAGGGTACTTCCACAGCTAGAGACCAATACAACACTGTTCTCTGTGTTCTGTTTCAGTAGAGTACAGTACCCAGGGAGCTAGAACAACTTTGAAATCAGTCCAGTTGGGATAAAATATTTATTTTTCAATTGTTTGTTTATTTTATGTGTTGCAATATTCCCTGTGTGGTTAGTTTCTGCTCCTCTTTAGTTTTCAGTAGCTTTGTAAATACTTAAGGGATTGAGATGAGTATAAAAAGACAATGAGGCTATATTGAAGGAATCTAATCGTATGAATTCCCTAAAGTCTCATTTAAAATGAAAACAGACAGACGGTACAAAACGATCTGGATTAGAGCATTCTCTTCTCTCCTTCCTTGACTTTCATCTTGCTAATAAGCTGTGAATCTCCTCTTCAGAGGCCTCTTCTTTCCCTTTCACATTAACATCAGGGGTAGTGGGTGCAGGGGCAATTGAGATGCATACAATGACTCGTAATTTTACTGAGGGACGTATGTAGATTGGCGTCTAACAGATCATCGTGTGTGGGAATTGTCAATTTAAGACGTTTAATAATGAGAATGGGAACCAACTCTAAAAAAGGGTATTTTTCTGAATTAATGTAACTGATACTTAATGTAGTTCTGACTTTTTGTTTGAGCATTAAAATATTTTAGAAATTATTTTAAGGTACTGATAAAAAGCATTCTGCCATTTATGGCAGTGCCAGATATTTTACTTTTTTCAGATGTTCATTTTTTTTCTTTTATCATTTTTCAAAACCCTTAAGCAGTCCTACACAATGTAAGGAAAAGATGCAATTGACGACTTTAGTCATAATGGCAGCGAGCGGTTGGATTAAAAAGAACCTCTAGTCGTTAATGGCAGTTAATGAGTTAACAGCAGTGTATTAAATTCCTTATATTTCTTCCTTTACTGTTTGAGATACAAGTTTGTGACAGTAATGTGGAGGTGGCATATATATATATAAGAATTCCCACCTCATCCTCTGTGGGTGGTCTCGTCCTTACAAGCTCGGGTCCTGTACCAGAGGCCTGGGAGCTTGAGGGTTCTGCGCAGTATCATAGCTTGTCCTAGAACTGAACTTTTCTGGAATGAGATGTCTGATATTTTTCCCGGGATCTGCTTTAGCCACTCCTCCAGTTTGGGGGTTACTGCCCCAAGGGCCCCGATGACCACGGGTACCACCGATGTCTTCACTCTTCAGGCTTTCTCATGTCAAATGGTAAATTTACCATTTACCATTTCTCATGTTCTTCTTTGAGGCCCTGGTACTTCTCTAGTTTATCGTGTTCCTTTTTTCTGATGTTACCATCACTTGGTATTGCTACATAAACCACAACAACTGTCCTCTGTTGTTTGTTCATCACCACAATGTCCGGTTGGTTTATCACCACCGTTTTTCAGTCTGGATCTGGAAGTCCCACAGGAGCTTGGCTCTCTTGTTCTCAAACATCATAGAAGGTGTTACCCACTTTGACCTTGGGGCTTCCGGTCCATACTCTGCACAGATGTTTCTGTACACTATACCAGTCACTTGGTCGTGGCATTCACTGTATGCTTTCACTGTCCGGCTCTTCAATTATCTGTCAATGGTACATCCTATGTAGGAGCTTGTCCTCCCATGGTGGTATTTCCAGAGTCTCCTCCTTTATTCTCCATTGTCTGAGACATTCACTGAGCCCATCATCTGTTGGGGCCTTATCCTTGATGTATTTATGGATCTTTGATGTTTCGTCTTGGATAGTGTCTCATACACTCACTAGTTCTCGGCCTCCTTCCTTATGGCTACTGTAGATTCTCAGGGACTTGGAACCCTCCATACATGGTTACTAGTATCTTCCGTGTCATGACAGGAAGGAACATGATGTTGATAATACATTATCTTGTGTTCAGAGCTGCAGAGAGGCTCGGAACTCCAGCTGATGGAATGTAGGACCCAGCAGATTAAAGGCAGCACATGCAGACTCCTGTCTCCATGTCGACCAGATATTGAAGGGTCAAACTGTAATTAAAAACTGACCATTTCTGGAAAAGGGAAGGAAAGTTTAGTTCCCAGGCAGAAGCATCAGGAGTGAGGAAAAGAAGAAGATGAAGAAAGTATCATTTCTATAGCGCCTCTCAAGACAAAAATCACGAGGCGCTTCACAAAAACAAAAAAAAAGTAAAAATATAAAAAAGCATTTAGAAAATGTTTAAAAATATATTTTAAATGAGCAAACACAGGCAATTGGGATTTAAAAGAAAAAATGTTAAGAAAGAGAAAGAGTGAATAGGAAAGAGGGGAATCAGTGGATCCTGAGGAAGGTGGAATAGGTGGGGAGAGCAGAATAAAGCGAGAGTGGTGAAGAAGGTCATACAAAAGCCAGCTTGAACAAGTGAGTCTTCAGCTGCTTTTTGAAGGAGAACACTGAGTCCACTGGTCTCAGGCTCAGGGGGAGAGAGTTCCAGAGTCTGGGGGCCACAGCAGCAAATGATCTGTCACCTTTGGTCTTTAGCCTGGTGCTGCACAACCAGTAGGCTTTGATCACTGGACCTCAAGGACCTGCTGGGGGTGTAGGGACTAAGAAGATCACCAATGTAAGATGGTGCTTGTCCATGTAAGGCCCTATAGACCAGAACCAGGATCTTGAAATGAACCCTGAGGTTGACTGGCAGCCAGTGAAGCTGGAGGAGAAGCGGGGTGATGTGGGTGTATTTGGAGGACTTGGTCAGAAGCCGAGCACAGGCATTCTGAACCACCTGTAGACGGTTCAGGGAGGTTCTGCTCAGACACGTGAAAAGAGAGTTACAGTAGTCTAAGCGTGAGGAGATGAAGGTGTGGAGAACTGTCTCAAGTTCAGAGCGAGACAGAATGGGACTCAGCTTAGCAACGTTCCTGAGATGGAAGAAGGATGAACGAACAAGAGAACTGACACGAGAATCCAGGGTGAGAGCTGGGTCAAAGGTCACACCAAGATTCCTGACAGAAGGTTTGGTGCGAGAAGCAAGATGACCAAGAGAGTCTCTGACTTTGGGAACCAGCTTGTCTGGGGCACAGATGAGGATCTCAGTCTTATCTTCATTCAGCTGATGAAAGCTCCCACCATCCAGGTCTAAGCAGGTGTGTAACAGCTGCAGCTTAGACATGGGGCATGAAGGAGATGTAAAGTTGGATGTCATCTGTATAAAGATGGTAGGAGATTCCTTTGAAGGAGCTCAGGATGTGCTGAAGAGGAAGCAGATAGAGGAGGAAGAGCAGAGGCCCCAGCACAGAACCTTGTGGGACACCATGGGTAAGAGAGGTGGTGGAGGACCTCAACTTGGAGACGGCCACAGAAAAGGAGCGCTCAGAGAGATAAGAGGAGAACCACTTCAGAGCAGATCCTGATAGGCCTACCCAGTCTCTCAGCCTCTCCAGTAGCAGGTGATGGTCAACAGTGTCAAAGGCTGCAGTCAGGTCCAGCAGGACCAGAACAGAACAGTCCCCTGCATCACTGTGAGTCAGAAGGTCATTAGAGACCCTAAGAAGAGCTGTTTCACACACACACACACACACACACACACACACACACACACACACACACACACACGCATATATATATATACCTTATTCTTAAAAAAAATCTGTCAGTAACTAATCATTATCATTCTTTCTCTGCAGGTGGAAATGCCAAGCTACGGTACCAGATTACATCAGGAAACACGGGGGGAGTGTTTGATGTCGAGCCAGAGGTGGGCACGATCTTCATTGCTCAACCTCTGGACTATGAACAAAATAAAAGGTATGAGATCACTTCAAGAGGCAGAGGATAAAACCTGTGAGGAGTAAATCATTTATAAAACTCTGCTTTGTTTACCACTGTATCTTAAAGCATGTTGTACAGTTTCTTAAATGTGATCTAAATTAATGACATAGATTGAAAGCACCAACTGCAATTTTCAATGTCAGTTCTTTTGTTCAGCTCTGATCTGCTGATTTGATTCTGACGTTCACATTTTCTCTAGCAGCTAAGAGAATGGTTTGTAGAAATGATGCCATTACTTTGTATTTTGTATTCATACCAAAACACCACATCAGTAAATTAGATAATTTTATATATATATACATACACACACATATATATATATGAATGCATGTATGTATGTATGTATGTGTGTGTGTGTGTGTGTGTGTGTGTGTGTTTTCTATCCAAAAGATACTAGAAATAGCAGTTTGTCAAATAGATAGGCTGTGTTTGTTAAAGTCTCATCACAAAGGGCAAAAAGCCCTTTGGGTGAATAACCAACCATAATCATTGTTACAACCTTTGCTTAGGTACAAGCTCCATATCCTGGCCTCAGATGGGAAGTGGGAAGATTATACAACTGTGACAGTGAGTGTGGTCAATAAAAATGACGAGGCTCCGGTGTTCACCGTTAACGAGTACTACGGCAGCGTAACCGAGGAGCTGGATGGGTCGCCTGTGTTTGTGCTTCAGGTATTCTGCATTTATTTCCCCTTCTTGATAGAGCTCGAGGGACTCCGGGGCAATTATCTGCTTGTACTGCATGTTTGTGTGATCACTACTCACTTGTTAAAAAAACATGCAAAATGAGTTGTTATAGTTGGCAATAAAAATACAAGTTTGTGCCTCTAATTTAATGTCTTTTTATATTTATTGTCATCAAGAAAGGCAATAAGTACTGGACAGAAAGTCTGGTATTTATTGCCTCAGATGGTAGAATTTATAGCTTCTTTCCCAGGATTCATGAGTGAAGTACCTAAACAGCTTGAATCCATTATCCGTGCTTTTATTACCTTACTGCTGGACAACTTAAACTCCTCCCTGATAGGTGTCAAAAAACATCCATTGCTCGCCTCCAGTTAGTCCAGAATGTGGCGGCCATTTTTTCCCATTCCCATTAAGATGTCACACCACTTCTCTGCTCATTGCACTGCTTCCCAGTCTGTTTTAGAATTCAGTTTAAGATTCTTTGTTTTTAAACCCTTGAATGGGTGCACCGCCCCAAACATTTCAGAAGTGCTTTGTCCATGGCCTTCTGGCACCCTCAGGTCTTCTACACTCTTGTTCCTCTGTGTTCCAAAGTCACCCCTTAAAGGTGTAGTTCACTCGTTTAATCAGCACATTGGCAGTGGTCTCTAGTAGAAATAAATGCCACATCCAAGCTGAGCTTCGCACAGCAGGTTTTAGAGACTTATTTCCTGATATTTGGACATCTAGTCTCTGATTGGCTAACAGTAACACAACTCTACCACTGACTCCATTTGCTCTGCAGCGTTGAGGTTTTATCTCCACAAATAACACAAGCCAGAATGAGCTTCTGCCATGTGTTGAAGTTGCTAATGCTAACAATTAGCTTCTAATAGTCAATGAGTGTTTCACAGTCCCAATGAGCATTGATTTGATGTCTTGGCCCCGCCCCAGTTGCCTAGGAGATACATCCTTAGGAACCGCCAAGCCGTGTTCCAATGTTCATGTTCTAACGAGGCGTCTGTTCTCCGTTTGTTACCCGTTTAGCTAGCTGAGCAAGGATACACGGGAGGTGTCTTGTAGCCTAGCCTTGATGAAAAATTACCCACAGTACACCGCAATATTTTCCAAAGGATGGTGACTCAGGAGCCGGCAGCTTCTTCGGGGGCAAATTTCAAGTCTAAATATAAGTAAACTAATTTTAGCTACCGGGTTGATATCTGAAATGTTTTTTTTTTAATATCGAAAGCAGCTGTCTATGGTTGGTTAGTAGTTGCAGCTTAGGTGGTAGGTAGGTGTAACTCACTTACAAATGTAATTGAACAAATATATATACATTTTAAAAAGTAAAAGGCTTGTTATATATTTATATTGAAACTTATACGAATAAATATTATCTCCCGTGTCACGTGACGTTACGTGATGTAGGTCTGTTCCAATTACCGTTTTCTTTGACCAAGGAAGGACAGTGTCCTCATAAGCGAGGCGCCTGGCCTCGCTTATGACATTGACATTGAGAAACACCCAAGATGTTCCCTGCTGTTTCCTGAAGGCTAAACCAACAACAGCCCTCCCCACCATGACTCAATGTGGGTGAGTCCATTAGCATTAAGTGACAGTGTGAACTATAGTTCTATCAGGATTTTCAAATCCTAGAGTTTCCCTGTCTCTCTTCCATCAGAAGCTGCAGGAGATAGGTGTCATGTTCAGCCTACATGCAAAGCTCATAGTGACTGATTTTAATCAGAAATAACAATTACAACATGGTTTTTCAGTGTTCAACACCTTTAAAACCAGAGGCGAGCGTGCCTTTCTTGGTATGTGGTCCTAAGCTCTGGAATGATCGCCCACTCTGTCTGCGTCCCTGTGCATTTTTGAAGTTTGCCTTTAAACTCATTTGTTTAACTTAGTTTGTAACTGATTTTGACTTATAGAGTCACTGTGCTTTGAGTGGTTTGTATGCAATGTTTTTTGTTTTTCTATTAAGCTTTTTCCATTTATTTATTTTTTTTACATATCCCCTTATAATCTTGTTTGTGTTTATTTATTTTTTTTGCCTTTTCTTTCTGTAAAGCACTTAGGTGGGCTCTTATGCCCTGTGGAAAGTGCTTTATAAATAAACTGGACCTGGAAGTCAAGTGTTTAAAGAGAGGTTGGGCTATCAGATACCTCTTGTGACTAATGTCGGACTGATCTGACTAGATCTAATGAAAAAAAATACATAAATAAATTTTATATTTACTATAAATATATAAAATGTATTGATTTATTTGTATTTATATGGGTGACATATATACATTATTGAGTGTTATCAATCAATCAATCAATCAAACTTTATTTCAGACAAGGGATATGTCCATAACAAGAATAAAAAATATGATTCAGAACCTTCAGTGTTCTTGGTGGAAACATCTGGATTTATTTTTGTGGAACTATAAACAGGTCCAGACCTGAAGATATGTTTACGCTGCATTTGGTCACCACTGGTGTCCATGTACCAGAGCTCCAGATGTATAATATATGGAATTCTATGTAACTGACGATAATCAGATCTTTTGCTGAGTTTGCGACAGAACATTTTAACTCCTGAGTATAATTTTAATTGTGAACTTTTTTTTTCTACTTGAAATACAGCAGAAAACTGTTTAGTTTTAATAAATCTAGTTTCAGTTTTGTGATGCTTTAGCTGGGTCAACCCGCCTGAGTTTACAACAGCAAATTGAGGCCATTAAATGCGTCAAAAGCCTAGCATCTAGTCTACTTTCAAAATACACACTCATTATTCTTTTATCTTGTTGTCCTGTGATGTTCCAGGTGACGGCATCTGACCCAGATAAGGACGCTGACCAGGAGGCCCTGCGTTACTCCCTCCACGGTCAGGGTGCAGAGAGTGAATTCATAATAGATGAGGTCTCAGGCAAGATTTACGCCCAGCGGACCCTGGACCGCGAGGAACGAGCTGTTTGGCGTTTTGTTGTCCTTGCAACAGATGAGGGTGGCGAGGGCCTGACAGGCTTCACAGATGTCATCATCAATGTGTGGGACATCAATGACAATGCACCCATCTTCCCTTGTGCTCTCAGCTGTCATGGAGATGTAGCAGAAAACTCTGTAATAGGAACTTCTGTCATGGAAATGACTGCAACTGATCTGGATGACTCCGCTGTGGGGCAGAACGCTGTGCTTTCCTATAGAATAGTGGGCAGTATGGATGCCACTAACGCTGCCTTAGGAGGAGTACCCACCTTCTCAGAAATGTTCACCATCAACCCCATTACAGGAACGATCACTGTGGGATTAGGAGGTCTGGACAGAGAACAAGTCGAGTCCTACCTAATTGTTGTGGAGGCCAGAGATGGTGGAGGGATGGCAGGAACTGGAACTGCAACCATTCAGGTCAAGGATGTTAATGACCATGCTCCAAGGTTCACAGATCATTCCTGCCTGGCAAGGATCTCTGAGAATGCAGAACTCAATGCAGAGGTGGGTCAAGACACGTCACTACTCAGGACTGCCTTGTTTCACTTAACCTTCCCACTCTCTTTATGGGTGACCCCACAAAGAAAGTGTACCATTGAGCAGGATGGATGGTTTATCCCTTGTGTCCATGTGGCGGGGTGAGGTGGTGCTCACTCCTCACCCCGCCACATGGACCCAAGGGATAAACCATCCTTCCTGCTCAATGGTACACTTTCTTTTTGGGGTCACCCATTAAGAGAGTGGGAGGGTTAAACAGTTCTCGTTTTAAAAACATTGGCTAGTGTACATTTTCTAATTTATTGTGACTGTTTAGTACAGCAATGAATCCACAAGGATGTGAGTCTCAAACAATCAACAATAATAAAAAAAGGTTCCAGTTTTTTAAATATTGCCCTGAAATATTTGACCTAAAGTAAATGCCACCTTGACTCCAAAACCAGCAAGTCTACATGAATCTGAAAGGTTTTTGTTCAGGCTGAGTCAAAACATTGTATAGATCCTACATGGTTGCCTTCTTAAGCTGAATGTTAGTTATTGATGAGTGAAATAATTTGCTTCTGATATTCTCTATTTTTTGGTAACTACAAAATAAAGCGTCCAGTGGCAGAGTTAGGATTCTTATTGTGGCAGAACTTCTGCTGAGTTTAGAGCAAAGAAACAGTTATTGCTCTAATGACAAATGAGTCGTAATTCTGAAGTGGTATCTCAGCTGGAATGGGTCAGATGTCGCTGACTTTATAATAAGTCATTTTTCTTTTGAAAATGTTTAATTACACAATTTTAAATTTGCCGACTCGATCAAGGACCTAATTATTCATTAGTTATACAGCAAATGTATTATTGCACCAGCGTAAAGATAGCTCATCAGATGTTTGTGATAACAACGATTATGGTAGCACATGGTAGGGTTTACCAAGAACCCAGTGTAATAATATCCACATCATACATACACCTTGTAAAATGTGCACCTTTAATATTATAGTTTTACTGCACAAGCTGACTCTAAAATACCAAATATAAGTACATTAAAAGCATTTAAATTCATGTATTTGAGTTTCTGTAGAGGATCACAGTGTAGGGAGACAATATATTTACACAGATCAGTTTACTTTGTTGTGTTGTCTAAAATAAGACTGTTCTTTATTGTGTTCAGAACAAAAGAAGTCAAATCTAAGTTTGACTTTTCATCAATGTTGTTATTTCCCTTTATTAACTCATTCACTGCCAGCGTTTTTGAGCGTTTTCACAGTTTTTTGAAGAGTCACAGAACATTGTGCTCTATGTCCATGTAAACACCAAAACTACCAAAAGAAAGAGACTTCTTTCATCAGGAAGAATCAGCGTGTTTCTAGCTTTTTCCATTCCTTCAGAATCCGTTGTCCAAGTGTGAGCGGCAGAGCTTTTCCAGTTAGCGCCTCACTCTTTGAACCCGTTGGTACAAGAAGCCAAAGTACAACTTTGCACCATTCTACCTCAGAAATGTATGCACATGTGCTGAACACTCCCTGTGTCAATCTAAGGTCCTGGAGCTTGTGGCAGAAGACCGTGACACGGGAGAAAATGCCCAGCTGACCTTTAGTGTTGTGGCTGGAGATCAAGAACAGAAATTTTACATGGTCAGTCACAAGCAAGAGCAGCGGGGCATCCTGAAGCTTAAGAAACGTTTGGACTATGAACGACACAGTGAGCAGAGGTTCAACCTCACACTGAAGGTAGGAAAAGTAACTTTGGTTTAACTTTGATCTGAGTTCACGTGTTTTTAACTGGTTAAACCTTTATTCGCCCTGGGGTTTCCCTGCCGGTAGATGTGATGCTGTATATGTGGCTTCTCCTCTAGGTTGAAGACCTAGACTTCTCAAGCTTTCTTCACTGTGTAGTCGAGGTAGAGGACTACAATGACCATGCTCCTGTCTTTATTCCACACTTTCTGTCCCTTGCCCCATTATCTGAGGACATCAGCGTGGGAACCAGTGTGGCTCATCTGGTCGCCAGTGATTCAGATTCAGGCCAGAACCGTGAAATCACTTACAGCCTGTTGGAGGACTCAGATCCTGATGGGTTGTTCACTATTGACCAGTCAGGTGTAATCTCTGTGGCCCGACCACTGGACAGAGAGAAATCCCCTCAGCATCACCTGGTTGTCATAGCAACAGATCATGGATTTCCACCGCTAATGGGTAGCGCCACAGTGCAGCTGCCTCTGTTGGACGTAAATGACAATGGCCCAGAGTTTGAGGCAGCGTATGCCCCGATAGTCTTCGAGAACGTGGCTGGACCTCAGGTAGGCTCCGTTCTTCTTGACTAGGTCTTCTGGTAGATTGGGTCATTTTAATGACTAAAATTATAAATACATCCCAGATGATTTTTCCAGGTGTTCTCTTCCCTAGTCCTTACTTTTTTATTGTTTTGCTGTAATTAGTTCATACTTGAAACAGCTGGAGCAGGAGTGGGTGCAGGATTGAGTCACAGATGTAATTTCAGCGTTTGACTCAAGTGGTAGAGTTATCCAATAGCCCAGGCCAGTTTCATTGTCTCGTTTTTGTTATATTATTTTGTATCTGTACTGGTGTTTATTTCTTATTCTTACTTTTGCTAAGTTTTTGGGTGAGTTTTAGTTATTTTGTGAATTTCTCTTCTTCTAACAGAAAGTCCCTGTGATTTTATCCAATTCGTTACCCATTTATTACCATAATAAAGACAATGCCGTTGGTGATGTGATTAAAAACCTTGTCCCTCCTCGTTTAGGTAGTAAGGTTGAACCAAACATCAACACTTCTCCGAGCTGTTGACCAGGACTCTCCTGAAAACGGACCACCCTTTCATTTCACCGTGCCTCCTGAGTATCGCTATAGCAACGACTTCTACCTTCAGGACAACTTGAACGGCACGGCAACTATAACAGCTCTGAGGACGTTTGATAGAGAACGCCAGAAGGAGTTCCTTCTTCCCATAGTGATGAGTGACAGCGGCCATCCTGCTAGAACAGTGACCAGCACCCTAACTGTGACCATTGGTGATCAGAATGATCACCCACATGTGGCAGGGGAGAAGCAGATCTCCATCAACAGTCACAGAGGTGAGAAGAGTTCTCCTGTAGGATGGAGAAACAGGCAACACCAACAGCTAACACATCTTAAAAATACCCAAACTCAGTCGTCTTTGCTGTGTTTGTACTGGTGACCTTGCACAGGTTGTGTTTTAACTACAGTCCTTTCTGTGTGGAGCTCTGAAAGACAAACATTTTCATAGAGTCACAGGTTTGTTGTTGAGGTTTTCACTTAGCCGCACGGCTGGTTTACATGTTGAGTTAAAGCAAGACAAAAAAAGTAGTCAGCATTTATTTTTTGGTCAAACTGGCTGTTTTGTGTTTGTTCAGGCTTCCTATTTTCTACAGGAGACACACATTTGCATCCACTCTAATTAAAGGCCTTGGTGGTTTAAAAACGTAACATTTATTCGTTGGCACTTTTATTCCAATAAAACCAACAAGCTGATTCTGTAGTGTTTAACTTTTTTCCTTTAAAGCTCAGAGCAGACAGACAAGCTGAACCTCATCAGTTATTTGGAATCAGAATAATTCCCCTACCACCGTGCATTCATGCGCTTACTTCCAGTCTCACTTTGGTGTGTTGCTGAAACTCTTTCTAAACTGAATAAAATTTGCATTGATGCTGGGGCATTTTTAACTTTTTACTGACAGTCCAAGTATTCTGACATTTTCTCTTCTTTTGTTTAGGTCGAATGCCAACAACGGTGCTTGGGAAGGTCTACGCCCCGGACCCCGATGATTGGGACAACAAGACGTATGTCTTTGAAGGTCATATGCCGAGGTGAGAAACATGTCCTCTTGTTACTTGTTTCATACCAAAAATATGTTATAAAATAGTTTAAATGAGTGCTAATTCTGCTTATTACGTCCCTCAGCCCGCTAGGAGAGATGTTGTTGAGGGAGAAATAAAGTTGGTGTGTGGGTTGAATAATAACGGAGTGCAGTGTCGCTGTACCAAGGATTTTAATTACAGAAAGAAAAGCCAAAAATAGCTACAGCCATAATATATACAAAACTAAAGGAGATACACACAAAAGGGAAACTAAAAGCGCCGCCCCATAAGGGGCCGGGAGGGGGGATTAACTAACCGTAATACAATTACTACAAACCCCAAGCTAATTGACGTCCTGTTAAGCAGGGACGCTGGGAAAAGTCCACAAGCAGAGTCAAAGAGCCGTATAGGTCGGGGTTACCAGAGAGTCAAATTCTAATCCTAATATCTAATCGAATATCTAAAGCCGAAACTAACGAAACGCACGCGAGGAGAAGAGAGCAGCAAAAACTCTTACGAGTCTCCACCACCCTGGACCTTCTCAAAGACTGTGGGCAGGAGAGCAGCTTTTAACAGCTGATCCATGATTGCCCTTTACACACAGCTGAGCAGGAGACAGACGAGGCAGAAGCCACTGAGGCCGGAAAGGGGCAGAGCACGTAACACTGCTGAATGTGTATTCTTTCTTGTTGGAGTATTAAATACGTGTCATCTATTACAGGTGGTTGAAAGATAATGCTGTCAATAGTAAATGAGCTTTATTTATACCTCATCCTTAGCCATTCACACAGTAAGCTGGAATAGAGCCAGCAACTACCAATTAGATCATTACCCTGGACCAACGCTGTTCCATGGTAAGGTAAAAAAAAGAAACTTGAAAATGAAACCAAATCAGTTTATATAGTCGTTTCAGTAGTATCTACTTTCATGTATTTAATCAAAGGTGTCACATCTGATACACCAAGCTTAATGCATACTTTTATTCCTCAAATTTCATTTGAACCGTTTTGAAGTATAAAAGACTATAAATGATTGATATCTTACTTACTGTACTGAAATTTACAAGTGAAACTCATGTCAGTAATCCATCTTAGACTGAGAGACCATCTAAAGGCTCAGGAGCCCTCTGCAGGTGTTCTGGATTCATTCGCTGATTAGAGTGTGACACTTGAATCTAGAATATTGAACCTTTTCACAATAATCTAGTTGTTGGAGATTTTGAATGTGGGACTGTCATCAGCTGTGAGCCATAATCATAACATTTCTAACAAATAAAGGCTGAAATATTTGGTTGTCCTTGGAATGAGTCTGTCTCATAGATTAGCCTCACCTTTTAAGTTGAGTTACTGACATTAGTGAAGCTTTTCACCATGTTCTAATTTATTTGTTGCACTTGTAGCTTTTGCTGATGAGCTGGTGAGGTGAGACCTAGTGTGAGTGCAAGCACCACCAAAGTGCCAATTTAAAACCAGCCGCAAAAAAAAAATAAAAATAAAAAATTATATCTATATCTATATATATATATATATATATATATATATATATATATATATATACATATAATTTTTTTTACAGTGCCATCAATCCAGTATTAGATTAACTCTATGGTTAGGACCAAGCCCCCACAATGCAGGTAAAAAATTGAAGCAAACACGGAAATGAAATAAATTGCAGTTCCACCCTCATCCACTAGGGGCTGGTGTCAGAAGCGAGCAAATCCTCATTGACTCCCATGTTAAAAATGCCAGTTTCACAGCAGAAATAAACATGTTTACAGCCTAGTACCAAAACATGTTTTTGGTTTAAATGATGTAGTTTACACTCATGACAACTCTGAGGGGGGTGAATTTTTTTCTCACTCTTCTGTTTAAGTGTATTAAAAGCCTAAAATTCTGTATAATTAATGAGCATCCGACCCACGTGACCACAGAGCTAGCTCTGTGGAAAGGCCTCAGTAGAGCCTCGGTCTGGCCTGGAAACTGCTCCGGGATTTTGAGTCTCTGTGTGTGTGTATTCTTGTTTGCATATTATTTGTGCAATTGTTGGACAAAATGACTTGCTGTGGCATTAATTGCACTAATAGAGCGTCCAAGGAGTCTCCACTTCATTTATTTCAGTAAGTAAAATTATATTTATGTATTTTAGGTCACTGCCGAGCTGAGCTTAGATTTAACCATGAAATTTAAATGTAATAGGGTAAAACCCAGTGCATTTAACATAATGCTGCACTTTAGAAAATGGGTTGAAATATAACATGTTGGTGGAGCTGGGTTCCGACTATCGGCTTGTGGAGCTCTCGGGACACCGATGTTTTCCACCCGGTTCTCCCCTCCCTGCAGCTCGGCACACCTCTGTCTGATCGCAGCTTCTGTCTGTTGCGTGGACAGCCGGCTTGTGGAGCTCTGGGATGGAAACCTTTCCACCCGGTTCTCCCCAGCGGCAGCTTTGCGCATCTCAGATCGCAGCGGCGCTTGTCTGCTGTGCGGCTGCCAGCTTGTGGAGGTCTCGGAGACCTCTGTGTTCCACCCGGTTTTACCCAGTGGTCAGCCCGGCGTATCTCTGACTCAGAAGCTCTGGTGTTGTGCACAGTTAACTCTGGTTGTAGCTAGGTTGCTACCTCCGTTAGCTTAGCTCCCACCTCTGTGTTAGCTTTGGGTTAGCTTCAGGTTAGCTCGTAGCTAGTTCGACCGGTGTCGGTACAAGATCTGCTCGGGTGCAAGATCGGCTCGGGGTCCTTCGGCTGCCGATGACGTCAAAGTACGGCAAACCCACTCAAACAAAATACACCACAAATCTATACTGTTGGAAAGAATTTAGCAGTTTCGTTATTAAAATAATGTTTCTTAAGATGTAAGTTTGTGTTTATAATGGTATTTGTAAAAGAAAACACTGTATTTTATTCATAATGTTGAACTCCTCTTTGAGCACATCCCTTGAAGGATCATAGGTATTAGCAACACCTGTGAAATTGAATTTGCAGGAAAGAAGTGTGTCCCGTTTATTGAAGTATTTTGTGTTTAGAGTTTTTGACGTCTTGTCCATGAGTAGTTCAGTTAGGCTCATATTAGCTGCTAGCCAAAACTCTGGAGTTAAAAGTTTTCTGGCTTTACTAAAATACCTGTCTGTGCTTATTTGATTGATGATAGTTTTACTTTCTTTTAGACTCCAAATGTAATCATTTGGCAGGTTTCTAATTCATAATTTGTAAGAATGTAATCGGTGATATTAGCATTAGCATTCCTATGGGTTTTTCCATGTATATTAGCATTGCGCTAACCACTCGCTGCCAAATTGCAGCCTTTGCAATTAGAAAATCTCCTTTTGTCACATCGCAATTTAATTGCACATGCAGTTAATCGTTCAGCCCTAATATACATACAGCTCTATGCTAAAAGTGTATTTTCAAAGAGGTAATGATGGATTTCTTTGTAAAAGTTGTCCATCTTTCCAACAGAAAGATTTGCCTGGACCAACGTAACGTGATAACAACGTAATGTGATTACGTAATTCCGTAAGGTTCATGTTCAGCCAATCAACTACTTTGACGTCATCGGCAGTCGACGGACCCCGAGCCGATCTTGCACCCGAGCAGATCTTGTACCGACACCGGGTGTCGTCAGTTGATCCCAGCCTTACAGCCCCACCCTCAGCTCCACCTCTCTTCCCTTTTGTGGAATTATCTGGGCTTGACGGAACCTGTGACACGGTCAAAATGGCGGTGGTGGCCACCTCCTATTTATCTTCAAAAACGTGTTATTGGAATCCTATGGAAACCCGTTGTCCAATATTTATATGCCGATGGTTAGGACTCAAATCTGACATCATTTTTAAAGATACATTATGTAGAACTGAAGTAAAAAAATTGCATCCAATGGTAAAATGTGGTTACTGCAACCACTTTAAACAACTCTCGAGCTTTTTACTGGCCAGTGTCAAATTACAATAGTCAGTGCTGCAGTATTAGCTCGTAGGAGACACGGTACCCCCACACTCACTGAATGTAAACAGTGGGGGTGCCTTTGTTTTGAAAGGAGAAAAACTGACAATCCCCGCAGCCAGCTGGATATGAAACATGTTTTAGTACAACCTTCCTTCCAAAATTAAACATTAGACTCTTTTGGGATTTTCTCACTGTAAAATTCTTACCATCTTCTTACATACTGTACCTTTAAGTATCAGTTCAATACAGCATGTGTTTAGCTCCCAAGCCCAACATACTAGGAATCAGCTCCTTTTTTGGCACTGGTTGTTGAACAACTTGTCAGAAGGTGGAGATAATGAGACCAACAACCAATGAAAATTTTGTGAGCCATGTTAAAAATCTCTGAGTTTGTTTCACCTTTACTCTGAATAACTGGAGAATAGCTTGAGTTCATTTCCTTTGAACTTCCTGGAGTTTTGCATTTGAATCTCCAGTTGCTTAGTTAAAGTGGTGCAAAACATCACCTAGATCTGCCTTTATGAACTAACATGGTTCTGCTTATGAATATCATCGACTCCTATTATCACTGACTTCTGTTTATAGACCCTGGTCATGTGGAAATCCCATTGATGATAAAACAGTGTTTATAACAATGCATGGTTATGTTGGGACATCGGTCAAAGGAATACAGAGGCACTGATCTGGATAGATAAACTGTCTGTCTGCACTGTGCTCCTCTACAGATAAGCAGGATTTACATATTAGGGCTGAACGACTTTAGGAGAAGATTGAATTGTGATTTTTTTTCTAGGTGAAATTGCAATTTCAGTTCGGTTCATGATTTTCTTCACATCAGGGTTCACAATAGAGTCATATAAACCACACCTTAAAACCATTAAAAGCTGCTAATTTTCTCCCATGGTTATCTTGTTTAATGTTTTTTTTAATGTATTTGTGAAGCAACTTGTGATTTTTATCTAACGAGGCGGATTTGCAAAAAGAACCATCTGATGACTGGACAGACAGACAGACTCCCTCCTGAGCTACTGCTGCCTCAGGGCTAAAGTCATTAAGGTGCTATCAGTGCTGAGTAACTTTGGTTAAGAAGGGTTTGAAGAGTCTCAGTATTGTACATTTATAATTAGAGGAGAGTAAAGATGCTCAGGGAGGGGCAATGTTTGTTGGAATTGCCCTTTCTGACTCTGAGATTAAAAAAAGAACCAACTTCTGCTCCGTTTTGTAATAATTTAATCTTTTGTTCTTGATATAAATAAATAAATACTTACATCAACAAGCAACCTAACTTGATCCATAAGCAGGGATGATGCACATTGGCTCCATCAAGTGTTGATTTGCACAAATATAATGTTTTAACTCATGGAGGCTGCAGCACTACGGGATTGAGCTTGTGTTGAGTGTCCGTGGTATTTATTTATTTTTTTTGCAGCTTGAGCGGAGTAGTTGGGCAAACACATTTCAACAACAGAACTGACCGGAATACTGACGTAACACCGGTGAGCAACGTTGCGGGTTTCGTTAACAACAGGACAGGGAGAAGGGGGGAGAGGACAACCACAGCGAGAGAAACACAGAGGACACGTGTTTTTCGTCGGACAATATTAAAACGTGTGGGTAATGTTTGACTGTCCGCCATGTTTTCACAAATAGCGTTTTTTAAAAGAAGAGAAATTGCACTTTCACGCCCACTTTGTGTTATTATGATAAACTCCGTTCTGCTTCTGAAGAATCCGCCTCTCTCCCTCTGTCGCTCCCCCACGGTGCTGCTGTAACACAGGGAAGAACCTGGACGTCTTAAATCACATATGTCAGAGTCAAGGCCGGATGCGGCCCGCGGAGCATTTTTATGTGGCCCGCGAGATAAATATCAAAAATATATTAAAACTGGCCCGCTGGCCGATTTTACCGCAAAGACTTCAACTCCCATGATGCTTTGCGGCGTCAGCGCGGAGCCGACGCGCCCCCTCCTTTGTGTTTTTTCCAGCGTCTGCTGCCGGTCTCTGCAGCTCCGCTGTCTCGGACAAACTAAACACTCCTCTCACTCAGCGCCGAGTTCACTCAGCTATTTTCTGACGTTGAAGCCCAGAAACGGAGATTCTAGCCGCTCAGTAATGTGTTCACGACTGAAAGAGAAAGTTTTCCAACTAACGTCCAGACAGAGCTGATATAACTCCAGCGAGCAGCGACACGCTCAAACCAGCATGACTCTGTGGTCGTGTTTCCTCCCCGACACACAACAACGTGGTCAAGCTGCTCAGACATGTTCATCAGCACAAACCTATGTGAGCACCTGTTGTCATCTAGTGTTGTCATTATTATGATGAAGATGAACAAAACAACAGGAGTCTCCTCCTCAGCTCAGATCAACCCCATGATGCAGGTATCTGGCTGGAACAGGTGAGCATCACAGTAAACCAGTGGAGCAAACTGACCTTTAAATATGTTGGTTTTATGCTCTTTTTCTGCTCCAAAACATGAAAGTTAACAGGTGAGATGTTGCATTTTCATTTAAGATAAAATGATATCTTTATTTTGTTGTTGGCCCGTGAGAAAAGATTTAACCTACAGTAAACAGGAAGTGGAAAGGCTGCAGATAGATGAATAGAATAGAAAATCCCTTTATTGTTCCTCAGTGGGGAAAGCTAGACGTCACAGCAGCGATGACACGTATTACAGGAGAAAAAAGGAGAATAAAAAATAAGAAAAATGAATAAACAAGAAAACATAAATCCTGAATAGATTGTAAAAATGCTGATTATACCACAAGTAATGAATACCACTGATGCCTTTTATTTAAAGCTGACTTGCTCGTGTGTAATTTGGTTATTCCACATTCAGTGTTAATGCAGAAATAAGTTTGTTTCCAAATTTAAAGGTTCAAAATTGCATACATTTTGATAAAGAAAATGTGCAAATTTGCCGTCACTTTTTCAAAAAATATTAAGTTTGGTTCTCGACTCCGTCCCAGAGTTTCATTTCGGCCCCTTGTGAGTTTGAGTTTGACACCCCTGTCTTAAATAGTTGACAACAGATCCTGGGTCACTCAGAAGCACTATAAGAACCGCAGCTTTGACAATCACGTGATAGTGTCATTTGAAATCGCAATTCCGGTCCTAAAACGATAGATTGTTCAGCCCTAATCTATTTTGAATAACTTTAATATAGTGATTATTTGTAGTCTGTTGTGGCAAAATACCACATGTGTGAGACTGATACCTCAGACTTGGTACATAAAACATCATGATGACGTGCCTTTTTACAAGTGTGAGCGTCATTGACAGAAACTTCCCATCAAGATGGCAACAAAAGAGTTATCTAGGTTTCAGCTAGGCTCAGACAGGCTTTAAGATCACGTTTGGTTCAAACAGCAGGGTTTTTACATTGTCAGCCCATTTTCAAAGCATGGGAGACCACACACATGGTGATTAAACATCCCAGAAAACCAGGTTTTTGTCCAGCAGCGATTGGTGTGTGGAAACACAACACACTACTTACAGCTGACTTCACTCATTCCCCAATCACAGGAATTCTTGCATAAAATATGTGATTTTGAAGTAAACAAACATGGCAAAAGAGGAATGTGTAGCACACTTCCATCACCTTGCTTTCTTATTGGCTACATGTCACTTTCAACAGCCAGCACATTCATTTGTCACCGAAAATTAGACCAAGACGATCCAAAATGCTTGAAAGCCTATATTCGTGATCAGAGCGCTCCCTACATTCTTCAAAGAGTACCAGAGCATTTGTAATACATCACAAAGGGTAGGACTGCCTGATAAGATTATCTTTAGAGCCGTTTCTACAGTCGTGTGCATCCTTAAAGGGATACTTTGCAACTTTTTCATATTTTTAGATCATTTTCTTGAGACAGTATGTGCTAAAATAACCCTTTGCAAGGCTAATGAAAGGCCGGCCAGTGCCTATCGTCCCCTGTGGCCAGAATATTGCACGTCCAACATCACAGTTGCCGGTCCAGTCTGTTGGGACTGAGAAAAACTGAGCCGACCTACCTGGTGCTGCTGTCTGGCTTCAGCGCGTTTCCTGCATGTTTGAGCTCATGAAGCCAGTTGATTCGTTTCATTTAGTGATGACACACCCTTACAGCCACTTAGCAACACTGGGAGGTGTTACAGCTGTTTGATGAAGGTGTTAAAACAACACATTCTCACTCCCAGCGCGTCGGAAACAAACACTTGGTCAGCCACCCTCCACGTCAGACCCCTGACGCCAAAAGTGCCCTTTTTCGTTACTTATGTGCGAAAAGGGGTTTTCCCCTTTTGTAACTGCAGATCCCAATGCAGCGTAAAACTGACGTGATTAGATATCCGCTGATGCGGCACCGAACCAGCTCATTTAACCGCACCTAAACCTTAACTTTTCACTATTTATAACCTTCCCCTCCGCCTCATCCTAACCTTAACCCTCTTGCTACCTAAAACGTTACTCTCACTGTGATCAAGCGTCTGTTTCCCGTGCATTCTGACTCTGACAGTCAGAGTCTGACTGTGAATTTTCGTATTTGCCGCCCAAGGGGAACGTTAGAACATACCATCTGGCGAGGGGGAGGTTACACATACCCTCTACTTTTAACCTCCACCTTGGTAGTTGAAACCTCCCCCTCGCGTTGGCTCGGTCCAAAGTCGACCAATCATGAGGCGGCTCCTGCCGTTCACTTCATAGAGCCGGCTTTTAGAGCGATCGACACATCACTAACGTGTTCGCTAGCAAGATTGTTAAGGTTAGGATAGGGGTGAGGGGAAGGTTAAATAAGAGGATAAGGTTAAGGTGAGGTACAATGAGCTTGTTTGGTGCCAGTGTAACGCTGCATTGGGATCTGCAGTCAAATAAGGGAAAACCCCTTTTCGCACATAAGTAACGAAAAAGGGCACTTTTGGCGTCAGGGGTCTGACGTGGAGGGTGGCTGACCAAGCGTTTGTTTCTGACGCGCTGGGAGTGAGAATGTGTTGGTTAAAAAGACAAACTGTTTCGCTTCTAAAAACAGACACTAGGGGGTGGTAAAAGCAAGCACACCTGCCCAGCACTCCTTTAAGATTGCTGGAAGGGGAGGAGCAAGTCAAAAACCAGCATGATCATCCTGCCCTGTGAACTGGGCCTGGCCAGTTCTAAAAGATGTAGACCCATGGCATTCACAGAGGTACCGTGGGTAACATGGTACCTCAAGATCACACCTCAGATTTTCTAAAAGGACCTTTTTGGTTTTGATGTTTTATAATGACTCAAATTAAATGCTTCTTACAATTTTGATAATTAAAAATCCTTCTTGGTCTAGTACAGGGGTGGGGAACCCGGTCCATCGAGGGCCGCTATCCAGCATATCTTCGTTTCAACCCTGCATCATCACACCTGATTTCAATCAGCAGGGGATTAACAGGCTTCTGCAGAGCCTGATGAGCTGACAACAGATGAACCAACCACTGAATCAGAAGTGTTGGATCAAAGACATGTAGGACACCGGCCCTCGAGGACCAGGGTTCCCCACTCCTGGTCCAGTAGGTAGACACAGAACATTTCTCCCATCAGTGACCAGTTAGGATTTAAAACCATGATTCTAGCCTGAGAGGTCCTGCTGAGATACTTACCTGTCCGATCCATCTACCGCCTCCTCACCAAAACAGAATAAACAATCACATTCCTTCAGATCAGCACATCCTGTTCTCACTAAAACACAGAGCTAGAAGCACATAGTTGAGTTCTGTTGTTCATCTCTTTGATCTCACATCTAACGGAGCAGAGCTGAGCTAGCACTTCGCCCTGTGAAGTGCTCGAGTACTCTGATTCAAGAGAGAGTAAACTATCAGTTTATTACTGTTTACACTGAGCCGTGTACGTCTGTATGTCTGTTGTCACAAACAGAAAAAGAGAGGAAAAAGGAAAATAAAAGTTATTCGTGCTTCGTTGTCTTTCCTGCTTCTCAGCAGGACGTCAGCTACCTCAGCGCACAATAATGTCAGTGCACATCTCTGTGAAATGCAGATTGTGTCTCAGCAATAGGTTTTTCTGGTTTATACAATAAGCAGAGTGCACTGCTAAGGTAGTATCACACACATTTAAAGCTGATTCCTGGAAAACAGATGTTTTTTAGGAATAGTGTCATTTTTCCAGCTGGACGCTCGAGGTTTTCTGTAAGGCTGTCGGATGAAAGCCCTGGAATATCTCTTGTGACTGGAGAAAGGAAGACGAGTTGGGCAGCAGCCAAAACATGCTGGTTTATAATAACCCTGGGTTTGGGCTGATTTAGGAGCCGCAGCCCATCAGTGATCACTTGCAGCTCTGATTTAGAGTCAGTAAGGAGGAAAGTGACAGGAACAGGTCGCACCAACATCAAGCTGCCTGTCTAACTAGAAGAACCCTGAAGAGACTGATTCAGCATTTGTTGCACACACCAAACCCAATGTATTACTTCATAAACATGCAAGAAAGACAGGCAAATAATTAGGGGTCATTCTTGAATTTGCTTCACACTAAAAACACTCAAAAGAACAAGTTTTTGTAAATGCTAGACGTTTGTTGAGATTAAAGTTGCAGAGGCTAGTTGTACATGTGCTACGCAACAGCAGTGGCACGTACATTTAGGAAGCCACTCGAGTTGGTGGTGTTTAAACACACACACACACACACACACACACACACACACACACACACACACACAGAGAGGCCTGTACCCACTGAGGTTCTGCGTTTCCTCAACACATCAGACACTTTCTGATGCAGGCGGCTCATGGAACTGAACCGGAACCGCTCAGAATCCCGCTGCAGCACAGCTGCTGTTGTTCTGTACTTGTAACATTGGCACTGAGCTAAAGGCTTGTTAGCTAAAAAGTTAGCCTAACAATTGAGTTGCCGGATCCTAGCAGACAGTTACCGAACACGTCCTTTCAAAATAAGAGGCCCAAAATAAGCTCTGGCACTAACGACCGTTATCCTCGTTTGAATGCGGTGAAATGACCAGCTGCACCTCCTCGCCGAGAACCTGTTCCTGGCTTCACAGATGACCGCATAAACAACGCTACTTACGAAGCTAACAGCCCAGACGAAGCCATTTGAGATCAGTGGCATCGGGGCTGCAGGGCAGCGGAGAACAACATCACCATGGCGACGTTTTCGTCTTCAGAGAAGGCCACGTTTCACACTACAACACAAACCGAGCCACTAGAAAAATCTATTCCTCTTTATCTATTTAAATATTTGTATGTATTAATGCATCCTTTGTTATTTCAGATATTAAAGATAGCAACATTCGGATTGTTTGCTGTCTTCAGCATTTTTCATCTACTTTTCCATGTTTTTGTGCTTCTGACTGATTTTTAGATGCTGGGTCCTTCTTTGGTAAATGTGGTCATTCTTTGTTTTGCTCACTATTGATGGAGAGATTTTGGTTTGTTTTTTCTAAAAAGCTTTCCTTCAGACTTCTCTTTGTGAAAAGTGAGAAGGAGCCAATCCTGTTCACACAGTTTTGTGCCAGTAGCTTTTATACCTCACTGTTCATCTTCCAGGCTCAGCTGAACCCAACAAGACAACGTTTTCACTCTTCTGTCATAGCTCAGCCCTGTCCTGTGAGTAATGACTGTAGTGTATGTTAATAAAAAAGTTATGGATGCTCTCAGTCTTCCAGCAGCAGCGTAACATGTCCAACAAAACCGTCGATACTGGATTCCAGGAAATTTACCAGATGTTTACATTTTAGATTAAACTCCACAGCCTGGCAACAAAATCCAAACATTTGGTTGGACTACTTTTCATTTTGAGTAACAGAAGGCTAAGTTTACGACATGCATTTAATTTTCACTAATTCTGCTGTGAATTCTGCAGTTTGTCTGTAATCAGATCCTATTTGAATCGTGTGTACTGAAACTCTAATTTCCCTCTGGGATTAATAAAGTATCTTAGATTTGATTTGATGAAACTGACTTCCTTCTGTGTTTGAATTCAAACACATTTTATCAGTAAATATTCAGGGAAAGAGTAAAGAGGTTTTCTGGTTTTTAAACCAATGAACATATTTTTGGTCATTACTGTGGTTTCTTTGTTTGTTTGTTTGTTTGTTTGTTTCACGCAAACCAGTCATAGTTGGGCCTTTGTGGGCCAGCATGAAGCTGCTTCCTGTTTATTTTCCTGCTTTGAATACCTTCATAATTTTTTTCAGTTACACAAAATAACTGAAGGAATGTTGGAGGGTGCCAATGATGCAAACAGCCAAAAGGTCCACCATAAATTAAGTTTGATCTCCGGCTTTCTGAGACTGATTTCTTTGGCTTTCCAGCACCAGAATACCTCCTTTATATTCTGGGAGACTTGCTTTTGTTTTACTTTGAACCTGCTAATTGTTTCGAAACAAATTTCTGTTTAGGAAGCTCTGCTAATCCCTGTTAGCTGGGGAAAATAAAAAGTGCACACCAAGCGAATGATCAAACTCAGGAGGATAAAACCGAAAAGTAATTTGGGACTTACTTTTGTAACTTAGAGGGGAAAGTCTTTACAAAACGTCTACATGAATGGTGAGCGCTGAACACAATAGTCGAAGTGTGATGAAGAGTTTGATGCATTAAAGTTGTAAATTTTAGTTGGCTGATTTAAACTGCTGAGATTGAACATAAATTAGGGTTGAAACATGAAAGCTGGAAAGAGAAGGATGAAGGAGGAGAAGTGAAGAGGTGTTTGACTATTTAAATTAAATGAAATCTGTGAAAAAGACTCCAGCTGTGATATTTGGAGATGAAGAGAAAGAGTGAGAGGAGGGGAGGGAGAAACAGTAGTTTTTGTTAACAGCAAAGATGAAAATCAAATTCTGTGGACTCCCCTTTTTCTCATAACAAAAACGAGACGCTCAGGAGCTAAAAGTAGCTCTTTGGTGACTGAAACATGCCGAGACATGCGGGAGTTTTTGTTGACGACACTAGACGAAAGTGATGCTCAAACTTCACATTTCTGCCGGCGTCACAAAAGCTAAAAGCACATTAACACGTTTGTTATCCGTGCGCTTCCTGAAAAAGTCATGATTTGGGGCAGATAAGTGAAAGAAATGACATTTTTAACACATTTAAACGTAAAGTCCCATTAGTCATCACACACTGATGAAATTACATCTCCACATTTGACCCATCCTCGTGGGGAGCGGGAACTATGTGGTGGTTCAACCCCCCGGTCCAACCTCTTACGTTCCTCTACATCAATATTATTTGTTTCTTCTACGAAAACAACAAAGTAGCATCACACAATTCACGGCAGGCAGTGATTCAGACACCAAGGTGCAGCTGATAACTAGCCTAGCGCAGAGCTAGCGTGTCTCCTCAGGAGAGCTAAAATGTCTTTAGTTTGGTGGGATTTTAAACCGGACAGAGAAGACAAAGCTACAGTCACTTGTAATGCGTGCATGCATATTGGACATTCAACATGCTGGAAAGGACAGAGCTACATGATTCGCCTTCAAACTACTTTCACTTTGGCGTTTCACTTCAACTAAACAAATCACCAGTTTCTATTAACTCCCATTTTGCCACTAACAGTCGCAATTCACAGTGGAGTCAGACAAAACCACAGAGCCAGCCGACAGACAAAGATATGCTAATAAACAAAGAGAAATTGCCAACAGACTGCAAAACGTTGGGGTGTCTTGTTCTCCTGCAACAATGGAGCTGCGTGCTAGAGATACAGGTGTTATGCAGGGAAAAGTAACTCCACCTGCCAAGGCTCCGCCTTCCTGCTCCATCAGAGGAACACACATTGCTCAGTACAGCTGCATATGGAGGTTGTAAACAACTTTAAAAAGAGCAACACTAGCATTTCTAAATATATTCATGTAGGGTTTGGTAAATTGAGTGTTTTAAGAGCTCAATATATTACCTCTACTTATGGCCAATAAGCTGTGATACTCTATATAAATATAGAGTATCAACCTGCCTGGTCTTTGTGTGTTTAAGCAGAAAATTCTAGGATTCTTTGTTTTATCCAGGGATTGTACACACTTCGTTTTGATTCAAGGAAAGAGTCGGGTTTAAGTAAGAATTTAATTCACAAACAATTAAAACATGACAAGTTAACTAATATTTACTGTGATGGATGGATCTAGATGGAGTAGATGTGATGTATGAACCTATGTGTGAATATGATGCTATCAGAACTTCCGGATCTAGGAAAGCTGAGTTCTGGGTTTAAAAGAATTTGGTTTGCGTTAAGCTATGAAGTTGATTCTTATCAAAAAGCACATGAAGCAATCACACTGTGTTCTACCTCACCCTTTGGAGACCCTCTTCACAGATCCAGAGGTCATCGAGGTCGGATGACCTCTTTGCACCCAGGTCCAGTAGATTGACCACAACGTCGACTTCTCGAGGCACACAGGTTGGATGGAACCGTTTGCGTCTAGACTCTTAAGGAGTCGGAACAAAATCAGTTTGTTCTGCAGGAACCGTTTGCTGTGTTGGCTTTGCAACAACCTTGACGGCGTGTCAAAGGTAAAGACTTCACCACGGATGGCCATTTCTGTAGCTTCCTCTAGAACTCTGTAGGCTGAGTGACGAGAGCTGGAACTCGAAAGGGAAGTCCAACTCAAAAGAACGAATGAACTGCTGAATCACCAGAGTGATCCTGTTTTAATGTTCTCATGTTATGATTTGTGTAGCCAACCAGAGGTTGACATGTTCAAATCAAATCAAATCAAAGCTTTATTTATAAAGCGCCTTCCGCAACCCTGTCAGGAAGCCCAAGGCGCTGAACATGGTACAGTACAAAGTTAAATAAAATGAATAAATCAGAACATAAAAGCAATTCAAATTACAGATTAAAAATTACAAAAAATGTGAAACATTTTAGTAGAAGACAAATGTGTAAAACAAGGGAAAAAGTGAACTAATGAAAACTGTGAGATAAAGTCAACATAAAGGAGGGCCAAATTCAAACATGTTCAGGGAACGCCAAGCGGAGGAGGTGTGTTTTTAGGCGGCTCTTAAAGACTGGCAGAGATGGGGACTGCCTAACTGAGGGAGGCAACTGGTTCCAGAGTGACGGTGCTAGGACTGAGAAAGCCCGGTCCCCGCGAGTACGACACCTAGAACGAGGGACAGCGAGCAGGCCTTGGTCAGAGGAGCGCAGAGCGCGTGATGGGGAATGTTTGTTCGGGAGCGTGGCCAGATAGGGGGGACCACCACCCTGGAAGAAATTAAAAACAAAGACGAGGAGTCTGAAGTGTGAACAATAGCAAACCGGAAGCCAGTGCAGGGAGGCCAGAACCGGACTGATGTGGTCCCGTTTCCTGGTCCCAGTCAGGAACCTTGCTGCGCTGTTCTGCACAACCTGTAGGGCGATAAGGGAAGCTTGATGCCTTGAGGAGGAACATCATTGTTGACACTATGTTATCATGTGTTCAGAGCTGCAGAGAGGCTCTGAGCTCCAGCTGATGGGATGAAGCCAGGCAGATTAAAGGGAACACATGCAGTCTCGTGTCTCCATTTTGACCAGATATTGAAGGGTCAAACTG
This sequence comes from Nothobranchius furzeri, assembly GCF_043380555.1. NCBI lineage: Eukaryota > Metazoa > Chordata > Actinopteri > Cyprinodontiformes > Nothobranchiidae > Nothobranchius > Nothobranchius furzeri. The sequence goes on along the minus strand of NC_091749.1, from coordinate 4,922,832 downwards.
TACTTAAAAACTGACCATTACTGGATGTTACATTCACAATATAAACACATTTTTAAATCAATGTAATTCCTAAGTAAGTGAAAGAGAAACTTAAAAAAAAAAAAGAGTGACCAGTGAAACTCATTTAAGTGTTTGTGCTGCTGTATTAAGTGAATTTCCTCACTGAGGGATCACTAACGACTATTCTATTCTCCTTTTGTTTACTGCTTAAAAGTATCGGATCGGGACTCGATATCAGCAGATACTCACAATCAAATGACTCAAAATCAGATAGGGAGCAAAAATAACGTTATCGGAAAATCCCTAAAAACACACAGCGTTCTAGTTCGTTGATAAAAACAAATCAGCATAAACAAATTTCTAACTTTTATGCTCAGTTACTCATTACTCAGAGTGCTCAACAGTGCAACATTTTCTCTAAGTACTTTGTTTTATTCCTACTTGGGTAATTATTTGTGTTACTGCTCTTCACATACCACCCACCTCTGGCCTTTTTTGCCCTTGTTTGGATGGACTTGCTGCTTGGCCGAGACGTTCAGCTGAACCCCTTCATTTACACCACTGCCTCATGGATAACTCCATATCTGAGGGTGTTGCCAGTATCGGCTCACCAAAATATTCTCTTCCACGTAATCACTGCTAGTGGTTTGCTTGTCCTACTTGACCGATTCCCTTTGCAGCTGTGTCATATACCATACCCGGCTTTGGAAAAGAGATAAACATGTTCCCTCCGACATCTTATCTGGGTCTCTGGAGTCAAATTTGCACAACCTCCAACAGCGGTGCTTGCTTCCTTCCCATTTGAACATATTTAGGAGACAAAAATACAACTTTGTAAAGAGCAAAGCGACCCAGGCCCTTAGGCACCCATTTGTCCCTCCTGTTATGTTGTGGGTGAAATCGACCCAGTTAAAATGTCAAAAATCTAAAAATATGTTAAAAGTTTTTTTCTGAATGAAACATTTGGAGCTTGACCTAATGAGAGGAGTCAACATATAAAATAAAAATAGTTCATTTCACACAAGTGCAACGCCCCATGCATGTCACTGCCAGCCATTTCCTGATCGCTAATGGCCTTCGCTGCCAGCATTTCTCACCGTTTTTACTGTTTTTTTAAGAGTCGCAGAACGTTGCGCGCTAGGATGATGTCGATGCCAAAACAACCAAAACAAAGCAGAGACTCACCTCTTACATCAGGAAGAATGCGCGTGTTTCGAGCGTTATCCGTTCTTTCACAATCCGTTGTTGAATTGTGATCGGCAGATGCTTTTCTGGTTCGCGCCTCACTTCTTTTACAGGAACGGCCCAAAAACGATCTCCTAACACATGGATGTTCAGCTTCCTGATCACATGACGTGTGATGTATGCGGATGAAGATCGGCTTCAGGGCTGAGATGTTTGCTCTCTCAGTGCGGGGGCTCGTTCCGATGCTCAACAGTAAAAAAAATGCAAATGACGACTTTAGTCATCATTGGCAGTGAATGAGTTAATATTACACAGATACTGTTCGGGTCAATGCGACCCAGCAGTCAAAGGAGAGGTTAAATGGATCCGACGTTAGCTTATCTGTAAGTGTGCAAATGCATGTGTTGTTAAGGCTTTGGATATAACCTTTTCTGTTCCTGTGGGAAAACTCTGTTGAGTGTGGGTGGAGCTTTCCCACGGGAACAGAGAAGGTTCCCGTAGGCAAACTCTACCCTCACTGTGGGGACACTTGGTAGGAGAAGCACAAAATATATAAAGATTGTCTGCAAGGAGGTCCTACAACATTACTCAACATGGCTGATCCAGAAGGCAAAGGTCTCGATTTACCGATAAATCTACGTTCCTACCCTCACCTATGGTCGCGGGCTTTGGGTAGTGACAGGAAAAATGAGATTGCAAATACAAGCGGCTGAAATGAGTTTTTTTTGCTGGGTGTCTGGGCTCTCCCTTAGAGATAAGGTGAGAAGCTCGGTCATCCGGGAGGGGCTCGGAGTAGATCTGCTGCTCCTCCACATCGAGAGGAGCCAGGTGAGGTTACATCAAATTTAGTCCATTTTACAACCTAGCTTATCGGGCTGAAAAATAATTATTAAATAAAGACAGCAATTTAAAATCTTAAAGCCGGGCGGACACTGTACAACTTTTTCAATTATTTGAGCCGAGTTTCCACTCGTGCGAGAATCCACGAGATCGGGGCGAGTTTTGCGCAGAGCGGTCGTGTAGTGTACAGGGGGTTACGAGAGGCGATTAACACCACGTGACCAGCTACCCATCAGCAATCGTGAGCTCGCACGGACTTCTGGTGTGTTTAATATTTCGCTCGTCCCTCGTGAGGGTATCGCACTGTTGAAGCGGCGCTGCGACCCAAAAAGTACCAGAACCGCTCACGGCGCATGCGCAATCCTGCATCAACACCGCTCGCCCGCTATTTCCCTAATAACACACGCTGTTCGTTTTTATTTCTACACGTTTTTTTACTCACAAAGATTGTCAAGAAAGCGTGTTTGTCGTGTTCATGTCAAATTAAACTGATCACAAAACACAGATTTACTTTCTTTATTTCGTTTTCCTCATCCAACCCCCATAAATCCCTGTGTGTCCTCCTGCAGCACTCCCGAAGGACAACAGGCAAAACAAGACAAAAAAGTCTGACGTGTTGTGTAAAAACTGCTATTTTTAGCATATCTTTAGGTCCGACGTGTTGCTACCAGACGTACAGCGTGAGCAGTCAGGTCGCATACGAGAACTGGGTCGTACAGTGTGAGCGCCTGGCTCGTGAGATCTGCCCTGCGAGGAAGTCGTACAGTTTGAGCTGAAAATGAGAGCTACGAGTGAAAAAGTCGCACAGTGTCCGCCCGGCTTAACTGGACGAACAACAAAAGAGACAGTATGATGTTTCAGTGGTGGTCCACCTGAAGCCTCACCAAGCAGCCCCTCAGTGCAGTCGCGGACTTTACAACAGCCTGGCCAGTGAAGAGGTAGAGCGGTGTAAGACCTATAATGATCATCCTTTTGTGGGAGGAATTTGCTCTTCTCTCATCTGCTTGGAAGTGCATCATTTCGATGTAGAGAGCAGTTTTCTTTATTCAGAGGACAACAACGTTCCTGAACAGTCAACCAAATGATTTATAGTTTGATGTTAGGTATCTGAATTTCTAATGGCTTTAAAAAAACTTTTTTCTTAAATGTGGTCATGTTGGTCATGTTAGGGTTTTACAAAATCCTATTCTCCTGAGTGTTGTGTTATGGGCCATTCCCATCTGTACCGGGTCGGCTCGGGCCGGGTAGCGTAGGTTGTTTACATATCTGGGTGGCCTGGTATTTTTCCGGGCCAACCAAGGCTCATTCTCAGCCCTCTTCTCGAGGGGGTCTGCTTCAGGCCGACCAGGGCCAACACACCCACTGCTGACAGCAAATTCACACCTTCCATTAGAGCAAGCCTCTGATTGGTGGGTAGAATCAGCCCACATGGGCTTAAGACAAGGATGTGTGGAATCAACCCGGCCAGGCTGGGACCGACTGGGGCTACCCGGTCCGGGCCGACCTGGTACAGATGGGAATGGCCCATTAGTTTATACAGGACTTATGTACACTTGATGATGCAGTCTCCCATCCTGACAGCCCGCACTGCAACATCAGCAGAGACGGATCTTCTCTCTAGTGTACATGAATGTAAAACATGAGATGTATAAACACTTACACTAATGATCGATGCACTCGTCAGAGTGCATTCATACGCATTCACAGGTAATAAACATGTGGCCATGCAAAAGATGTTTATCATCCTGACACATTAAAAGGAGACAGAATGAGATATGAGGTCTGAGGCTAATTGTTCTACAGGCTGACAGCTGATTCTGGGGTGTGCACTAGCCACGCCACTCAACTGTGTTCAAACACTGAGTGACTCCAGAGATGTGTCATTAGTAAAAGGTGTTTTTGTTCTTTTCCTTCAGTTACTTCATCCTGAACAAGCGAACTGGTTTTCTTATCATCAAAGAGAACACTCCTCCAGGCACCTACCAGTTCCAGGTGCGGGTCTCGGATGGGGCTTGGCCAGACGCTGTATCCACTGTCACTGTGCATGTGAAGGAGCTCCGTGATGATGCCATCTACAACTCGGGGTCCCTTCGTCTGGCAGGTAGGACTGGCTCTCTACCTGTAGACACTGGTGTCATCAAACTTCCGAGATGTTGACCTTTACCCCCGCCCCTCCTCTCAGTATAATCATATGTTTTGATTGTCTTCTCCAATGTCCAGTCCGTCTCTTACCCACGTTTCTTAGATCGATGGTTAGAAGGCAGATTGATTGGGACATCTTTGGAAAACATTTTTTCAGATCTCTTAGTTTTTTCCTTTACAAATTTCATCAAGACACCCCTGCAGCCTTGCCAACCTCCAAGCTATCATAACTCTATAGCAAGGATGGCACCACATTCTGGATGTGCCTCACTCGGACAGAGTCACGTCATGGTTGGCAGCACCCAAAGATGTTAGCCATTGAGTGTCACGATTGTTTCCATGAACTTGTGAAGTAAAAAAAATGAAAAATTAGCATTTGATAAACCTTTAGCTAACCTAGCAAAGGGTAAAGGGGGAAGGAGTTCTGTATGTTCCTCTGTCCAACTGCATTTGACCTTCCTCTGAGAAGCAGTAGACTGCCATTGATTCAGCACCCAGAGTGCAACCTTTGAGTTTCAGTATCTTGTAGTCTGCCAGCTTGCAATTAGCCACTCACCTTTCAATCATTGGATAAACTCTTGCATTCTCCAAACTACTGTGTGCGTACCACACATAACGTCAACAGCACTTATTAAAGAGTAGATTAAACTGAAAACCCCTTTTTACTTAATATTTTTGAAAATGATTGAGTTTAACACGCAGGCTGAATGTAAAAATTGTCTGCTACTCATACTTCCCGCATTAGCTTCTGAGCGGCAGCAGTAGCTCAGGAGGTCCAGCAGGTTGTCCAGCAATCGGAAGGTTGCAGGTTCAATCCCAGCTCTGGACAGAGAATGCTGCTGTTGTGTCCTTGGGCAAGACACTTAACCCATTGTCTGCTGGTGGTGGTCGGCTCAGCAGCCCCCCCCCCCCCCCCACCACCACCCACCACCCCACCAGCGTGCCCCAGAACATCACCATCCTGAATGGGTGTGTGAATGGATGAATGATGCACTGTAGTGTGAATGAATGATTGTGTTGTAAAGCATCTTGGGGGGGTTGTAGAAACCTTGAAGATGCTAAACAAAAACTGACCATTTACCATTAATGAAGAGGAACAATTATACTTAATAATACTTTAATGTTCACATGTAACTCAGATTGGTTCAGTAATTGTTTCAGTCAGATATGGTGACAAGCTCTAGTGATTGTTCTGGTTGACTTTGAGGTCAAAGGGTTCACAACCTGAAAAGCCAAAGCCCAGTGATCCAGACTTCTGTCGTATTCATCAGTGAAGACATCAAACACGTCATGGCCAAATGTAAACCTAAAATCTTGTAAAACAGAAAACGTTAAGATCAAAAGTACTTCATGTTGTTGGTCGTTTCTACGGGGGGGTGCTAATACTGTCCTGTTTACCAGAAAGCTTTAGGCAGTTTTTACCCTCTGTTTCATATTTATCGTTTTGAAAACCATATCAAAGGGCTTGACCTTTAGTTAGAACCTCCCAGCAATTTAATTAGTTTGCAGCTGCTGTCACCCTGCCTGGAATCCATGTGAAGGATGGGCGGTGACATCAGCACCAGCAACAAGTACTTATGGATCTAGAACAATACCAATTTGAGATGAGTCCTGCTGACAAGAAGGTGTCCAGTGTGCTCATTATTTGCAGACTTGTCTCAAGTTATAGAAAATGTGCTGATTGTTGTTTACTCTTCTTCTCACTTGCTGAGTTTCAAAGCTCTGTTAAGGATTATTATTCCAGAATGATTAGGTCTAATATTAATTCTGCTTCCCTGACTCACGGGATGTCAGCTGTTGTCACTGCACATCGGGAAAAGCCTGTTGCCATTACTTACTCTGGTAAAATAATTAGTTGTGGATTTGCTCGGCCAGCACATTCCCCTCACATGATGAATAGCATCCATCATTACCTGATGTACACCACATCTCAGTCTGCTCAGAATTAAATTCGATTTAGAAAAATAGGACATGGCTCAAGGATTTTTATGATTTCAGAGATAGTATTAAATATTCAATAAAACCAGAGGAAGAGGCCAACAAATGCTCAGTGAAAGGAGAGCAGAGGAAGAGAATAATGTAAAAGGAGCAAGTCAAGCCTCATATAAGCAGATAAAAGGATTATTTCTTGTTCTAATAGAGGCCTGAGGTAAATTGATGATGCACCAAATGCAGAGCCAGCAAAATATGAAGCAGGTGCACATATTTTTATATTTGTGAAAGGGGAATTAATGCTCAAAATATGTATTAATGTTGGAAATATACAGACGTAGATATATTTGTTGGTAGCCTTACAGCATATTGAGAGAACACTTCATTTCGTCTGCAGAGCTATTTCATCAAAAGCTGTGTAATGTAAACCTGCGTGGTTTCAAAGTGTGATGGAGACAACAAGACAGAGAAAGGAAATGATGTATTCCTTATTTTGCAGATGCCTGTTAAAACCAGTAGACAGGTGTTTGGGGTGCGTATTGACAAGAATAATCCTGTATTAAACTATTTAATATTCGTTTTTATCGTATGGACTTCACTGAGGCTAGAGCAAATAAATCCAAGACTGAAGCTCAGAGGGGAGGTTATAGACGTCCATGTAAAAGCTGAAGGTTAGAAGACCCTGTCCATGTTTCAGTGAACACAGCTGACAAGACTTCTTAAAATCTATCATTTCCATGGAGCAGTATTGGAGCTCTCAGGATGGGGACACAAAGACTGTTTCTCAATATGCATACTTGTCCAAACTTGTGTACTCACATCCTTGTGGAACGTCATCGACGATGGCTCAAGGACTGTTCCAATCCTAAGTATGCATAACGGCAAGTTCGCTCAAAGTTCCCGGATTTGTTCTTGCTCCGCCCACTGTATCGAGGATGCATCCTTCTGCGGGACAGCAAAGTCTCCCACTATGTATGCGTCACAAACTGTTAAACTACGAACGTCAGAGGAAAAAGCTAATAACTGTAATGTTTTATATTAGAAATATAAATAAAATATTCTAAAGTTGTCTGTTGTTGTAAATAATTGTGTGTAAACTGTAAATTGTGCTGTGTGTTTGGGATTTTCGCTTCACAATCCTTCTAAATGCTAATTAGCTAACCCACTATTAAAATAAAAGCACCATAGGTCTATTCTGATGAAAAATACACTTTTTTATTCATTAAAGAGTGGGAAATGCTAATATTTCAATAGTTTTGACCAAAAGTGGGCCAGATATAACACAAATACCTTTTTGTTGTTATTTAGTTATTTAAGAAAAAAACTAGACTTTTATTTTTAACTTTTAATTGTTTTTTTAACTTTCATAACAAGAAGCAGCGCCCGAGATTTTGAGAAGTCAAGTGGTCACACAGGATGTGCCGCGTCTCTGAGTGCTTCTTGGAAAGTTGCGCAATAGTCACAACATTACGCTGGACTTAGAGACTTAGAGATAGGGTGAGAAAGCGGGAAGTGACTCTATTGTTTATACGTGATTGGATTGCCATCATGTTTTGGGGAACTCAAATTGATTAAAAATGGGTAGGTACGCTATTTATTTGAATACTTTAAGAATAATAGTACTTTAAAATGATCAAAACTGCGGCTGGGTTTGTGCCGGCGGTTGAGTTTGTGCAGGTAAAGCCGTTCCGCTTCGTAATGTCTGTTGTAAAGTACTACACAACGTTGTTAAGAGCCGCAGCACGACGGCACTTGAAGTAGAATGTGGCACAGCGCTTCTGGGATACGGCGCACCCCGTGTGCCCACTCTCATGAACCATAATGGCTTCTTTTTGAAATGACAGCATGGCGTATCTGCCTCCGGTGTGCCCCAGGCTTTAGGGTGTTACTCAGTGTCAAGGCGCCTGGTCTTGCAAGGCGATGTCTTGCTAGGCCAGGCGCCTAGCTTACGAGGACACTGTCCTTCCTTGGTCAAAGAAAACAGTTATGTGTAACAGACTTGCATCACGTGTCCGCGACTTCCGCGGCGGTCACATAGCATCATGTGACACAGGAAATAATGTTATATTTCATAGGTATAAGATTCAATATAAATATATAACAAGACTTTTACTTTTTAAATTGTGTATATCTTTGATAAATTAAATATATAAGTGAGTTACTACTGCTTGCCACCGAAGCTGCAACTACTAGGCAACTAACAAATTGTTAGACTATTAGTTGAGTAACATTTTAACTTGAAATTTGCCCCCGTAGTAGCTGCCAGCTTCTGATCCACCATCCTTTTGAAAATACCGTTGTGTATTCTGGGAAATTTTTTACCAAGGCTAAACCACAAGACTCCTCCCATGTAACCTTGCTCAGCTAGCTAAGTTGACGGCTAACAACCAGAGAACACACGCCTCGGTAGAACAACATTGGAACATGCCGTGGCTGTTCCTGATGACGTGTTTCCTAGGTAACCGGGGTGGGGCCAGGACATCAAGGTGAGGTTCCTTGACATTGGGAAACACCCTTAGACCCGCTCCCATGTACTTTAGACCTGATTTATGTGGTTATATGTTACAAAGCCTCCAATATTTTTCAACAACTGTGCATCATGTAATTCATTTTCAACAATATTTTTATGAAATTTTCCTGAAATTAATGGTAAAAATGACACATTGTCTCTTTAAATAGGTCATTTCAAGGAAATGATCAGTGTTCCCCCTGTGCGTCGTGTGTTTCAGCTTTAGGATTTTTTCCCCAAGTTAGCCTTTAGGGTTAGCATTTAGGTTTCCATTCATGCCACAAATTTTCCCGTGAGTCTTATGATGTTTGTCAGTCAGTCCTTAGTGTCTGTTAAGTTTCCCTCAAATGTCAGGTAGTTTTCTTGTCTCTGTGTTGTATGACTTGTTTTTTCTCCCAGACTCCTAGCGTCTTTGTGTGACCCCTCATGAACTCGGAGTGTAAAGATGGACGCACCCTTACGTTTGATGAAAAAGTAAATAATATTGTTCAGTCGTGTTTTTCACTCCCATTGCATATGTAGTATTAAATCAGCATTGTCCCACACAGCTGCATATAGTAATCCAGTACTTTATAACATCAGGGCATTACTTTAAGTCCCAGCCAAACGTTCATTAATAGGCTGCAGATGGTCCTAAACTTGGCAGCGAGATTTTTGACAGGTACTAAGCAAAGAGACCATGTCACCTCAGTTCCCGCTTGGCTTCATTGGCTTCCAGTCCTTTTTAGAATAGATGTTAAAGAGCAAGTCACATCAAAATCAACTTTTTTTTAGCTGATAGTTAGTATAAAAGAGCGTCTAATAGTGTTGTACAGATGTGTAGTTATTATTTTTGCATTTTGATGCATTTTCTTTGAAAACTCTAAATTCTGTCTAAAAACATCAGGCTAGCACCATCTTCAGCTCAAAAGTATAGAACACGTTTATTTTGAGTCAGTTTTAGCCAATGGCTAACGAGAACAATGCTACATATTTCAGAAAAGTACTACGTTGCACCTCTGTGGCTGTAGGTTATAGAAGCACCGTGGTCTCAACCAGCCTTGTAGCAGTCGAAGCTCAGATTAGCCGCAAGTGAGTTTTGCTGTAGTTAGCGTTAGCATTGTGTCAGAGTCCCAGCAAAATTTCTAGTATTATAGTTATTTAGTTCTAGTAGCTTGGCTGTTAATATTGTAGTCAAGTGTTTCTTACATGTTACTCTTTCAACAACTTGATGGAGTTTGAACCGGGTTATGCTGGTTTGAAGATAGTGATGGGATTTATTGCTCTTTCATGGGAGCCGTTCATTAGTCGGTCGTTTACCTCAAAGAGCCATTCAAAAGACTGGCTCCTTTGAACGAAGTGAAGCCAAGAGAGTGCTGTGGTGTCCGTTCGTGAGGGCGCACAGGGTTGGTTAGCATTTCTGCTATGGTTCCTCCTACGTCCGTCACAGCAGTGGGTGGGGTTTGAGCGGGGGAGTTTGACCGACTTCCGGGGAGGTTTGTTAAGATGAACGGCTCTCTACAGGGACTCGGCTCTCATCATTCACTTTGAAAACCCGTTCAAAAGATTTGATTCGTTCATGAACGTCACATCACTATTTGAAGAGCATTTCACAAATTAGTCCAAGCCGTTCCAGTAATTAGTCGGATCCCACCGACCGCTGCATCCTCAAAATGGAGATTTTGGGCCCAATTTCAGGTGAGTAAGCTAAATAATTACATTTAACAGCTTCTAAAGATCGTTCCCTACCTTTAATTTCGCAGCTATATTTGCTACATTTATAAATGCAAAGTAAGAGCGACGTGGATGTAGTTCACGTAATTTAGACAATCAGTCCACACTGCCACAGGCTCGAAGCGAGTGTTGTGTGTGTTATAATGTCACAGACTGGTTCGGGTTGAGTTTTTGTGCCAGTTAGTAATATCAGCGCTGATGCAGAGCAGGAGGGACACTGACGAGCAGCTCCTCCTTCTGCTAAAAAACTGACCCGGTTCTAAACTGGTGCTGAGTCCGGTTCTCATTAGAACATGTCTGATTCTGGACACTGAGCCAGCTCTGAGAGCAGTCCGATCACTCACCAGCAATGTTATGAAGTACTTATATTAGTTTGTTTTGTACATGATCTAAGTTACTAAACTCCCACAACAACGTGATGTTAATATTATTTTCACGCTAAATCTGCTCAAGACAGATGTAGTCCTCCAGCCTGCACCGGTCCAGGCTAGAATTCTTATAGGTGAATTATTTAACCATCTGTCTTTCTTTACCTTCTAGTTGTAACATTATTTTATAATTTTAGCTCATTGTTACACACGTGTGGTGCTGCCCTTAAAACAACTATTAATATATTTGCTGTTTCTTTATATTTCACATGGCCTCCCAGCAGCTGTGTGTCTGACACTGGGACCATGATGGGAATTCCACCCAGACCAGCTTCTACACTCCTGAACAGACCCAGGTGTGGTGAGAGCTTCTGAGCAGCTTCCATCTGAATGGCAGGACAAGCTCCATGATCTGATCCAGGTAAACAGTATAATAAATAATAATATTGTACTCTGTATTCTGTTTTTTCCTTACATCTCAGCCTGGCAGGTCACCACTGGAGAGGAGTATCTTCCCAGACTCACATCCATTTTACCTCAGGGCCTCCTGATCTAACAGAAATACCTGTAGCTCCATCCTCGCTCCGCTCTCCACATGTTTCTCATCATCTCTGGAAGCTACCTCCCACAACACTGTGATGTTATATATATTTTTATTTTTTCAGGCTAAATGAACCCAAGTAATCTGCTCTCAGACTGATTGTTCCAGCTACAATTGTTCCAGACTAACATGAAGCCTTGCAGGTGTAGTAAAGGTGAGTTGTTTTTAATCATCATGTAATCTTCATTACAGACTTTGAGTTTTGACATCATCTATGTTTTTGTTTCATAGCTTATTGCTACACGTGTGTTGCTGCTGTGAGCTTGGAGCTAGATTACATCATGACATCATGAAGGAGGCTACTGATTCTGGCCCTGTGACACTTGGTGATGTGTGAGCTGATTCACCTGGTAAATAACTTTGACATTAAATATTTTGTTTTTGCTATCAAAAGTAAATTAAATAATAACCTGCATTATTGCAGGACACTCAGCAAAATATGGACTCTACACCATGAGGCAGGCACACGTTAATACTCTATAAGAGCACATAAGGTGAGCAACACCACCTATTGTACACTGTCCTCGATTTGTTTTCTTTCTGCATCTCATCATTAGCCTGGCTGATCACCTGATAACTCCTGTCATCTGGTTGTGACAGCATGAGGATGTCCTTACACACCTGTAACCTATCAGCTCATCTGGCAGAATAGAGAGAGAAGAGACAACACCACATCTCCTGTTCCTGGAAAGACTTCAGCCATCCTTCGATGACTGAGAACCTCCATCAGCTCTGTCTCCTGTCTGCCTACAATTATTATAATAAATAGTGTGTTTGAGAAGTTTTTTGTGCTGCCAAATGTCTCATTTTGATTCCAGTTTTTATATTTTAATAGATTTTTATAAATTATATTTATTGAATTATCACATTGTTGCATGTTTAACTAGCTCTATTGTGATGAATTAAACTAGCACCTCACTGTTAAAACTCGTTTTAATTTCAAGCATGTTTAAGTATTTATGGACATGAACAAAAACAGGAAATATATAAATTGAGATTTATTTAAATAATATAACAAATAACTGTTTAGAGGAAAGATTCATTGAAAGGCACATTCTTCTAGAAGCTTCTGATTTTGATGACACCAGCAGGAGACCACCTGCAGACAGCAGAGGATCACCTACGACCAAGAGAGCAGCTAGTATCAGTAAATAAATAAATCAGGGCAGTTTTAGTGGGCTGAACACATTGCAGAATAATTTTCTCATGGGATAGTTTCATAACTTTCTATGCAGCAGACTGTAGCTTGAGCCCAGGGCTCCTGGAGAGCTGCTATCCAGCATGTTTCAGTGGTTTTCCTGCTTTAACAGGTTAGATTAGCTGTTAAGCAGCTCAGCTATTTGTTGCTGATTAAAACCAGGTGTGTTGAAGCAGATAAACCTCTAAAACATGCTGAATACTAGCTCTCTAGGGCCGTGGAGCCAAACCCTGCAGCTAATCTAATGCTATGGCTAACGGCTACTTACCATTCAGAGCTGGTTCTGTTGGGTTGGCTCCAGTGGTTTCAGGCAACTCACAAGCTCAAAACAATAAGGCTCAGGTCTGCTTGTCTCCTCCAAATAGACTTGGTCCCTTTCTTCTCGAGTGTCTGGGTAAGGAGGGGGAGAAACGTCCTCCACTTCTAATGACTGCTCAGAGTGAAGGGAGCTCGCATCGTCTCGTTACCCATCCGTCTTCGTCACTGCTGCGGCTCCGCCCTCTCGGTCCGCCAGGCAACACCTACTAATGTTGCAATTTTCAAAATTGATACGTGGGTGGAGAAGGACTCTGAGGCACGCTTGACCTGCCCTTTAATTCTTGTTTTCAATGTTTTGTCGCAATATACTTATTTTTACTTACAGGGCCTCCTGAGTCACCTCGCTCCCACCTAATCCCTGTGGTCAGCAGACCCACGTCTGATTTCTGCCCCTAGATGTGGCAGAGCAGCAGCTCTACTCCAAGCCCTTTCAGTCTTCTGTCATGTTATCAATCCACCCACTGCTTCTTCAGTTAAGCTTCACCATGAATTCTTCTTCAGTGTCTTCTGACACTGTAGCTGCCAAACGTTTTAGAAAAGACAGCTTTAAAACTAAAGCTGAGTCTTTTTTGATTGACACAACTCGTCCCGTCAGGCGGATTTTCTGTAAAGCCGAACAAAACTGGATAAAGCACAAGCTCCATACATCATTCAGATGTTACAGGACTGTTGGTACCTGTATCATGAAACTGTGAAAGGTATTTGACACAAGCCTCATGGTTCTGTTGCACACTGCTAACGTTGTTTTAAATGTTCCTGGTTTGACGAACCTTTCACTGAGGCATGTGAGACATTTCTGAACTTCTTTCACGAAAAGAAGAATAAAGCCAGGGCTCACTGCTACTGACCCTTTGGTCCCTGATCCTTGTTCAGCTTCCTGTAACCAGAAGAACCTGCAACTTTGTTTTTATTGTATGAAGTTGTTGCTCATCTGAAACCCCCAGGTCCCCCTACTTATACAACTATCAAAGGGTGTGCCTGTTCATGCTTTCATATTGCTGTTTCCTAAACTATGGAAGATCAGGGAACCTGAGGCAGTTGGAGCCATGTTTTACATTAAGGTACCATCATTTTGTTTATGTCAAATACTTTATTTTACCACATGTAACAATGGAATAAACCAAGAGTCGAAACTAGTACCTGATTTGTGTTAAACAAGGAACAACAACAAGGGGTTAAATTTGCTTTGGATTTAGATGATCAAGAATGCAGAATGAAAATACAAATCTAGATCAAACTGTTTATGTTTACAACTTGTCTCTCAACAAATGAATGAACGTTTCACTGATCAGCAGCTTCTCCCTGTTGGGGGCTTCTCTACTGAGCTCTGTTTTAATGGCATCAAAAAGCTTGGACTTACATTGTTTATCGATTCAATGAGCACTTGTTGTGATTGGAAGATTTTAGCAGGCTAAAGTACCGGTGTTGGTTCTGAATGTGCTGCTAAAATCATTCAAGTGCTTTTTACTTCCTCTTCAGTCAGGAACACGTTCTAATGGTTGCAAGATTGTCTTTTTAAAACAGACTGCTCCAAGGTTGCTCCGAGGTTATGTCAAACCACTAAAGTGAGAGTGAGTGAGTGAGGGAGTGAGTGAATGAGAGAGAGAGAGAGAGTGAGTAAGTGTGGGAGTGAATGAGTGAAAGAGTGAGTGAGTGAGAGAGAGAGTAAGTGAGGGAGTGAGTGAGTGAGTGAGTGAGTAAGTGTGGGAGTGAATGAGTGAGAGAGTGAGTGAGTGAGTGAGAGAGAGAGAGTAAGTGAGGGAGTGAGTGAGTGAGTGAGTGAGTGAAAGAGAGAGAGAGAGAGAGAGTAAGTGTGGGAGTGAATGAGTGAAAGAGTGAGTGAGTGAGAGAGAGAGTAAGTGAAGGAGTGAGTGAGTGAGTAAGTGTGGGAGTGAATGAGTGAGAGAGTGAGTGAGTGAGTGAGAGAGAGAGTAAGTGAGGGAGTGAGTGAGTGAGTGAGTAAGTGAGTGAAAGAGAGAGTGAGTAAGTGAGGGATTGATTGAGCAAGGGAGTGAGTGAGTGAGAGAGTGAGTAAGTGAGGGAGTGAGTGAAAGAGTGAATGAGTGAGAGAGAGTGAGTAAGTGAGTGAGGGTGGTAGGGAGAATGAATTAGTGAGAGTGAGTGAGAGTGAATGAGTGAGAGAATATTAATGACTGAATGAGTGAGAGTGAGCGAGTGAGAGAGTGAGGGAGTAAATGAGTGAGTGAGTGAGTGAGTGAGTGAGTGAATGAGTGTGAGAGAGTGAGTAGGTGTGGGAGTGAAGGAGTGAGTGAGTGAGGGAGTGAATGAGTAAGAGAGAGAGTGAGTAATTGAGGCAGTGAGTGAGAGAGAGTGAGTAAGTGAGAGAGTTAGTGAGTGAGAGACTGAGAG
Organism: Nothobranchius furzeri; assembly: GCF_043380555.1. NCBI lineage: Eukaryota > Metazoa > Chordata > Actinopteri > Cyprinodontiformes > Nothobranchiidae > Nothobranchius > Nothobranchius furzeri. The sequence goes on along the minus strand of NC_091749.1, from coordinate 4,907,656 downwards.
TGAATGAGTGAGAGTGAATGGGTGAGAGAATATGAATGAGTGAAAGAATGAGAGAGTGAGGGACTAAGTGAGCGAGGAGTGAATGAGTGAGTGAGTGAGCGATTGAGTGAGAAGTGAATGAGTGAGAGAGAGTAAGTGAGTGAGTGAGTGAGAGAGACAGAGACAGAGAGAGACAGAGAGAGAGAGAGACAGAGAGGGAGAGAGAGAGAGAGAGAGTAAGTGAGGGATTGATTGAGTGAGGGAGTAAATGAGTGAGTGAGTGAGTGAGTGATGGAGTGAATGAGTGACAGTGAGTGAGTGAGTGAGTGAGTGAGTGAGTGAGTGAGTGAGAGAGTGAGAGTGAATGAGTGAGAGTGAATGAGTGAAAGAGTGAGAGAGTAAGGGACTAAGTGAGCGAGGAGCGAGTGAGTGAGTGAGTGAGTGAGTGAGTGAGTGGGTGAGTGAGTGAGTGGGTGAGTGAATGAGTGAGTGAGTGAGTGAGTGAGTGAGTGAGTGAGTGAGTGAGTGAGTGAGTGATATTTAACAGTAGCATTTTCAGTGTTTTATTTTCCATGTGGAGCTTTAGAGTAAACACTGATTGATTTTCAGTCTGGAGGATTATGAAAATATTCTACTTATAGCATCACTTACACCCTCCTTGACGTTCTAAATCCCATTTCAAGAACAAATGTGGAATGCAATAAGGAAGCTCAAAGAAAGCGCTTGTTAAATCTGCCTTACTGAGATTAAAGCTCCCCCTCACTCTCTCCAGCTGTATTGATGGAAGGGTAGAAACGTAGTAAACAAAAAGTCCTTGAAATGTTCGCATAACACAACCTGAAACTGTAATGCATCATGCTCCTGCAAAAGCACAGTCAGAACAGTCCATTCACTGCAAACATCCAGCTGATGCAACGTTTTTACACCATGGAGAATTTGTAAGTGTTTTTCCACAAAACAGCTTGCATGTCAGGGATTTTAGCTAACAAGTTTGATCAGAGCTGTCTGTGTTTTAGTTTCATCATAAAAAAACATTATTGTTATTAACATTAATGAATGATCTGCTTTTAAGCGCCTGGTGATTTTTATCTTGAGAGGCGTTATAGAAATGATATTTTCTTCTTCTTCTTTTATCCTCCTTGCTTTTCTGACACAATCTAACATGACTGTGTTACCACGAAAAGCCGAGTCCCAGCCCTCTTATAATTTTCTGGGCTTTTACTTAATGAGATAAACAGGATCAGGATCACACTTACCAACACACCATTGTTTTTCAAACATGCAGCAACGTGTTGGAGGAAAGGAGGCCGAACAGCATCAAAAACAACATTCTGTTTGTCCTAGCCTGGCTACCTTTCAAAACGATAAACATCTATGAGCGGCACGCTTATCTTGTTTTAGCACCTATTTGTGTCAAATCCCAAACCCACAGGCAGGAGGGAGTCTGAGCACCACCTCGAGTGAAGCCTCTGGGAAGGAGAAATCAGAAGAGCGCAGTGAGCTTGGATCAAAGCCAGGTGCAAAGGCTGCCATTCTTTATTAGGAGTTACTATCCTTCCTCCAGCCCTCCTCACTGTCTCTGTGCCTCCTTGTTTCTCCCTGTGGACCAACTGATGGGAGTTGACACTTGCCTCAGTCCCTCAAGCTGAATGCACTGAGCCTGTTCTGAGCCCCTCTTGTTTCCTAACCTTCAGGATTGGTCTCCTTCCTCCTACTTATGGACCTAATGGTTCTGCCCACCTTGCTTAATTCACAGGATGTACGGTTTCACCTCAGTGATGGTAAAATCCCTCCATTGGGGTAGCGATCATAAAACCATACGTTTAACAGTAAAGAAGGGAATCATCTTTAACTTTAGGGTTTTTTCATAACTTTTAATCCCTAAAAAACTGCATAATAACAGGTTTGCCCCTAAACTTAAGAACAGGTCTTCAGTAGAAACAAAAGATGGACCGGACTCTGGTGATGAAGGCGGCTGAGATCATGGATTGAGCTTTTGACTTTCTGTAATGGTTTAGCCTGAGGACCCAGACATTCAGCCACAACACAGACGTATCACACTCATTTAGGACAGGAGAAACATCTTGTAGTTCTGTGTTCCTCTTGGGTCTGTACAGGATTTCTCTGTGGGTTATTTCACACAAACACTGAAAAACCACAATACAAGTTACAAAACAACATAGAACAAAGGTCATTCAAAGCTAGGAGGTTGTAGTAGGAATTGGGGCAGGTGCTGGTGTCCAGAAAACTCTCAGGCTGAAGAGATGCATTGTTGGTAAGCAAAAGCAGGAATAACCCAGGTGCATTAATGTGGTCCAAAACTTAAAGGTAAAACAAAAACTGGTTTAGGACCTGAATCTCTACTGGCATAAGGCCATTGATCACCTGGGAGGGTGGAAGAAACTGAGATCAGGTCAGGGTCAGGTGGACTGGTCATTAAAGCTGCAATGTCAAATCTACGTAACAAGCTAGCATTTAACTCAAACAAAGAAGAAGCCTCAGCCCCTTCGTTGGCTCTCATCCCTGGACCATACCCCCCTATATGGGAACCCACCAGGCCATGCAATCTGATGATATAGGATCGTTAAGGACTATAAATTGATGATGATCAACCAAAGCTCGGAGATCCTAGAACCTGTGCCATTATGTCTGGATGGGTCTACGGGTACCCATTTTCTCTTAGCTAAGCCATGCTATTTGCTAGTGTGCTTTCCCAGCAAGTTCAAGTCAGCTTGTGGGTTTGCTTAGCTGGGGTGCTCAGTAGAGCTGAGGACTAGGGATGGGTACCTTTGACATTTGAATCGATCCGGTACTAATTCCCGGTACCTACGAATCGATACCAGTACTTAACGGTACCAATTTTCGATACTTTTGAGTGTTTATTATTTTAATTCTCTTTTATAATTAAATATATATTTTTCTCAATATATAACAATATTTGATAAATATCACGATAAATAACATACAACTGTTTGTATTTTAACATCGTCCTTGTAGTTTTATAAGCTGATAATTAAACTGAAGCAAACATCTTTACTGTGAACTAAATTTACTGTGTATCTTCATTCCTTTTGCCGTCTTTTTTCATTTGATTTTTCCTACTGGGAAGTTAGAATTTCCGAGGAGAAAGCCAACGCACCATTAGCTGATAACAATGGTAGCAATGGAAACTAACATATCAAGCTAACGATATCTTAAACAGTTTATTTAGCTGCTGGAGCAGATTAAAACGATGCCTCACACTTAGATCGTCACTGGTTTCGTCATCACCCGTCACATTTAGTAAAGTGAAGCCAAACTTTAGAGCGCGTTCATGTTGTTCTAGTCGGAAATTCGGAGTTCCGAGGAGAAAGCGAACGCACCATTAGTGAAACGGAAGCTAACATATCAAGCTAATTATACTTACCTACCGGAGCAGATTAAGATGAGGATGTCTCACTTAGATAGTTGTCGCTGGTTTCATCATCCAGTTACCCATCACATTTAGTGAAGTGGACCCAAGCTTTAGCCTGCGTTCTTTCTACCATGCTGCTCTGTTTACAACTGGTTCACAGCAAGCGACGACAAAACGCTCTTGCGCATGCGCAGCTGTCTTGGCAAGTTCTCGTTATGATGGACAGGTACCGAAACGAGGCACCGTTTGAAATGACGTGAGTCTGTGCTCGGTCGGTACTATGGAATTCGGTCGGTACCTTAAAAAGTACCGAATTCGGTACCCATCCCTACTGAGGACAATAATCTAATAACCGATGTATTAAGATGCGAACATAAACAAGCATAAATCTTTGAAGAAGCACGCCCTACTCGATTATAGCCTTAAGCATTAGCCACTAGCTAAAGCGGTCATTATGTATTCTCACGCGTCTGCTCAATCAGGAAACCTCTGTGTCAATGTTCTGCTCTAAACTTTGAATTTGGCTTCGTGGTTTTTATTAGTTGGGGCGTGCGTGTGTGCTTTAGTGAGCCTTTTCACCTTGGCTGCTGACCAGAGTTTTGTTTATGCCAAACCCCTCCCCCGCATAGTCAGGAAACAGCAACGGAGAGAAGTGAGGGACAAATAACGGGAGTGTAATTCTGACTAGAGGATGCATGAGATAATGATACATCATGAATTTAGCTTAACATGATGGATTTCTTTTCTCTGGACTAAAAGTAACGGTAATATTGTGGATGATAGGATATGAGCCACCTCTAGATAGAATTTAAATAATTATACATTAATTATAAATATATAATTAAATGAAAGTGCCTGTGGGACATTTGAGGCATGCATCTCAACTGTGATTAGACAGATGGATAAATAGATTCTGAAACTTCTTATCCTATTTTCTATGAAGAGGTATGCTTTTAAATGCATGCATTTTACTGGTAAATAACTTCCAAAACTATGGAACGCTCTGCCCCTGCATATCCAGATTCATTACACAAATTCAAAGCACGACCAACAACCCTCTACTTTAGCATTGCCTTTGGTTCCTAAAATCTCCACTCTTTCCATGCTCCCTGTTACTGTAGCCTCCCCTACCCATTGTTTTGCTTTTATCATGGGCTTTTAAATGATTTCATTACTACTATTGTAACGTTAGCTTTATTGTATTGTCTCCTTAGTTTTTCACGCTAGCCTAGTTTTGTCTACCACTTTTGTACTCTCTTTGTCTTTTATGTACAGCACTTTGGTCGGCTGCAATGCTGTGTTTTAAAATTGCTTTATAAATAAGCTATAGATGGAAAACATCTGAATTTTTGAAGTAGAAAACATTGTGATAAAATCGTGATTGTGATGTTGCAAAAACAAAATCGTGATATGATTTTTGTTTTGCATATCGCACACCCCTTGTACCCACATTCCCAGAGGTAACAAGATAGCGCTAAACACAGTCACTGTTTTCTTAGTCCCGGTGTCTTTTGTAGAGACGTAATTTGTTGTTTGTGACTTCAAATGGTGTATTTCTTTTGGGAAGTGGTAGCAGCCGATTCCCTGCAAACGGTCAGTGTCACATGGACGTGCAGATCATGTCTACATTGAGTCCGTCGGTCCAGACTACATCTGTAGGATGTCTAAACTAGGTGTTTGTACAGTGGGTTGTTTATCCTTCTTTGATATTATTAAGTGGAGAAATTTTCACACCATTGTTGTTCTGTTGCTAAATATGTAAGAGTGTAATGAATGGAGGAATCAGGCAAGTGTGATGGCTTGGTGAGACCGACAACTGGATGGTCCAGTGGTTGGTTTTGTATCGAGCCGTGTTATTGGCTGAGGTTTTTAGATTAATGCAAGATGAAAATGTTCCTCTTTTTATAGGGACCATGCAAATTCAGATGTGAAAATTCATGTGGTTGGTAAAAATAGGGCCTATATTTGTACAGCCCCTTCTTAGGGTTCTACAACCCCCCAAGGGGCTTCACAACACAATCAGTCATTCACTCTTCCACACACACATTCCCACACTGGTGGGGATGAGCTACGATGTAGCCACAGCTGCCCTGGGGCACACTGACAGAGACGAGGCTGCTGAACACTGGTGCTACTGGTCCCTCCGACCATCACCAGCAGGCAAGGACACAACAGTAGCATTCTCTAAGCAGAGAATGAACCTGAAACCTTCCAGTTACTGGTCAACCTGCTCAACCTTCATAGCTACTGTCATGGGCAACTAAAGGAAAGAGCATAAAAGCTATTGATCAAACTGCAACAAACAATGCTACACTGAACAAAAACATAAATGCAACACTTTTGTTTTTGCTCCCATTTTTCATGAGCTGAACTCAAACATCTGAAAATTTGTCTACATACACAAAAGTCCCATGACTCTCAAATATTGTTCTGAAATCTGTCTACATGTGTGTAAAGGTGGTTTTCCAGGAACAGTACTTAGAGCAACTTGGACCAATGCAGCTCGGCCGGACCACTGTTCCCAAGGGCCCGGTTCAGTATTTTCCCTTTATGTTCTTCCTGCTCCGTTTAGATACTTCACGAAGCTGAGTCAGTCCAGCAACGTGATTCTAACCGCTGATAGGCTAGGGGGTGAAGTTACTGGTTTCCCCTGAGTTATTTTCTTTCTGATTGATCAAACTGCACATGTCAGGATGTCCTTTTATTGTAGGCAGTCTGAGGCACACCTATACATTATTCATGCTGTGTAATCAGACCCTTGATATGTCACACATGTGAGGTGGTATGGATAAAGGAAAAGTGCTCACTAACACATGTAGACAGATTTCAGAACAATATTTGAGAGTCATGGGTGTTCCCTACATAACAATATTTTGCTATCATTAATTCTGGAATTCTCCAGAACTCCTGGGTGGCTAGTCCGCCTCTGGTAGAATTGCCTTTAACATGCCTTGTCTCATGTGTGAATGTCAGCTGGTGTAGGTTTGCTTTGAACCATTCATTTCGATGGGTTAATCAACTCAGTACTGGGAAGATATTAAAGAAGAAAAAAGACCAGGGGCCTCATTTATAAAACTTTGCGTAGAATCCTTTCTAAAGCTCTACTTAGGCTCAGCAGATAGAACATTACCAACCCAACTGGACATGTATAACTATATCTCTGTTACATTCATCCTATAAATGTGCTCAGGTGGTTTCTGATCACATCCCGCGTCCTACACACCCACTTTCAGCCATAAACAGTCAATGCAAAAGTCCTTAGGAATATTCCATAAATACATCAGCTTGCTGATCTTTGCCATTTCACGGATAACCATGGCAACCGAGAGGGTTGAAAAATGCAATTTCACTGAGACTGTTAACAAGGTGCTTGGAGGAAAGGAAAAGTGTGTGCACGTGTGTGCGTGCACATGTGAGGGTTTCAAGTCTGTAAATGTAACCTAAATTCAACTTGTTACCATCTTGCCGGCTGAGCTGTCAGTTTCCCCGTCTCCGATTCTTATGCCAGGGTCTAAGTTTTCTTAAAGTTTCTGTGGAGTTTTTGTTCATAAATGATATAGTTAGCTTAGAAAATGACTCTTGACTATTTCCAGAGTCTGTTTACTGTGTAAGTGAGCTTTAAAAGTGAAGCCCCAGGACAGGATCACTGTAGTTCTTTTCTTTCTAGAACTGCTTTGTTTCGTGACCGTCCAGAATTGAAATCAAGACTCATGACATGTTAAAATTCCACTGCGTTCACCTGCGACACAGAGGAAATAAGAATCACCTGCCCATATAACTTTCAGAGCTTTTTCTCTTTTGTAGTTTTACATGTTTAGATGTATGAATGCATGTAAAATAGTAATTTTTCCAATCTTGGTCATGTTTTCCTCAGACATCACAGCGAAGGAGTTCCTTGAGCTGAGGGGAAAACAGCGCAGCCGCTACGAACTGCTCGTGGACTTCCTGTCGGAGATGCTCTCCGTTCCACCTGACGGAGTCAACATCTTCAGCCTAATGGATGTGAGAGAACGAATGCTGGATGTCCGCTTTGCTGTGCACGGTGGCCCTTCCTTCCTCCAGCCAGAGAAGATGCATGGTTATTTGGCGGCCCACAAACAAAAGGTAGATCAGCCTTTGTGCTACATAGCCTTATGCCTCCATATTGAAATGTCAGGTCTACACAATAAAAACCTGCCAACGTCATAGTTCTGTTGGAAACTGCACTCGGTTCTGTTCTTTAGATGTATTGTTTTATTAGTTTTAATAAATCAGCACCATATTATTATTTCAAACACATTATCAAGTAGTAAAGTGTTGATCAGGGATGCTCACCAGCAGGGAAATCTTTCAATTCAAATATTGGGAGTTTAACCCCACCACTCTGCCACATGCTAAAGTGCCGTTGGGCAATACACGGTCTCACCAGAACACTTCATGCAGTGCACTCTCAAAGTCTTAATGGAACTATCACGTGTAACGGTGAGCCCATTACAATAATAACCCTCTGTTGTTCACTTTAATCAGCACATCTGCAGTGGTCTCTAGTACGAATGCCGTGAGCCTCGTACTTTGGGTACAAAAAGCCCAGGGGCCTCATTTATCAAGCTAGCTTACACACAAAACGGGGTCGGAAAACAGCGTAAACAACTTTCCACGCAAACTTTGGGATTTATGAAAGAAAACTTAGCGGAAAAATGTGCCCAACTTTAAGTTGATTAAGGACCTGGCTTACGCACACGTTGGACATGGAGAGCAGCTGCAGTGCTGCTGCAGCATTGTCACTTGTACTGCTTCGTTTTCACACAGAACAAGGACCCCCCCCCCCCCCACACACACACACACACACACAGCCTGAAGCACAGAATACGGAATACAGAATATCAGCAGCGGGACAGATTGAGACAGAATGCCATGCATCTGTGACGGTGTGTGTCCTGTCACTGTGACCTGATTGATCATGTGCCCTGGCTAGTTGAACAGGGGAGATCTCTGTTTGGGTGACTGGTTAGCATGCGTGACTTTCACCCGGGAGTCTGGGGATCGAATCCCGATTGGATAATTTTTTAAATATCCGCCACAAATCTCTCTGAATAACTCAGCATTGACGGCTTCAGCAACGCTGTGCCACTCCGTGGATTTTCTCTTATTTGTTTTGCAAAAGCACTTCCTGTCATTTCTCCACCTCACCCACAAGTACCTCAATTTCTGCTTCTGTAAAATTGCGCTTCTTCCTTGATCTGCCTTGATCTGCGGTCGCCATGTCATTGGCGGAGCGCTGCAACAGCCGGCTTATGTATATGCATGAGATCCACAAGACACTTTGCATTGACTATTTATGGCAGTAAGTGGGCGTGGTGAGGGCGGGATGTGACTAAAATGCAGCTGAGAACCTTTCTAGATAGTTTCTAATTCATAAAGCGGAGATTGCGTGCAGCTGTGGGTACTCCATGTTTGATAGATCACAAACCTGCTTGGCGTAAGTACATTTTTTTTGCAGAGCTTAAGTACAGTTTTAGTAACGATTCTACGCAATGTTTGATGAAGGAGACCCCAGGTGTGCCTGTTTCATCTAACAGATCTAACCGATTGCCAAATCAGAGGTGAGCTTCAGACGACAGGATTTGAGTCTTATTTCCTGATATTTGGACATCTCACCTTAGACTTGCTAACAACAACATGACTCTACCACACTGACTCCATTTACTTTGTGACATCATTGTTTTATCTCCACAAATAACACAAGCCTGGGGAAGTGTGGTACAGTTGCCAGTGCTAACAGTCAGCTTTTACTACTTAAACTAACAGCCTTCCTCTTTGTGAGTCAAGATGGGTGAGTCCATGAACATTAACTCATTCACTGCCAACTGTTTCCTGATCAGTAAAGCCCTTCGCTGGCAGCGTTTCTCAGCGTTTTTGCTGTTTTTTTAAAGTCACAGAACGTTGCGCGCTAGGATGATGTCGACGCCAAACCAACCAAAGCAAAGCGAAGACTCACCTCTAACATCAGGATGAATCCGTGCATTTTGAGCTTTATCCGTTCTTTCGTAATCTGTTGTTGAATTGTGATCGGCAGAAGCTTTTCCGGTTCGCGAATCACTTTTTGCACAGCAGCGGCCCAAAACCATCTCCTAACACATGGATGTTCTGCTTCCTGGTCACGTGACATGTGACGTATGCGGATGGAGATCGGCTTTAGAGCTGGGATGTTTGTTCTTACGGTGCGGGGGCTCGCTCAGACGCCCACACAGTAAAAAAAAAGTGCAAATGACGACTTTAGTCGTCAGTGGCAGTGAATGAGTTAAGTGACAGTGTGACGTAGATCTGTTATGATTTTCAAATTCTAGAGTTTCACCGTCTATTTTCTATCAGAAGCTAGTGCAGGAGATAGGTGTAGGAGACTATTTTCATGTTCGGCCTGTATGAAAGCATTCAAATGTGTTTTCGTTTTTTCTGTGAACTACACATGTAAAAGACAAAGTAGTAAAAATGTAATTCAAGATCATCATAATAATAATTCAAATACAGTAATATTAAGGTAATTTTAATATATCATGTTAAACTTTTTCATTGAGACATCACATTTTTTCTATATGTTTTGCTTATTCAAAATCAGATAAGGCTTCATTTGGATTTACAAACTGAAGTATGTTCTTGAACAGGGGTCGGCAACCTTTACCCATCAAAGAGCCATCATTACCCATTTCCCACAGTAAAGAAGACACTGCGAGCCATAGCAGCCGCGGCGTTGTGGGTGGGCCTACTGGGCCTGGCCCCACCCACTTGCTTTTAGGCCCACCCTAAGACAACCAAGAGCTGCTTAAACCGATCACTACAGGTGACAGCAACCAATACCAGTCGCTCATGTACGTCAAAGTTATCTTTCAACAGAAAATAATCAATAAAACAAAATTGATCCAGAAGTTGTAGATCGTCTAGCCAAGTATCCTTCGCCATGGATCCATCTGCCTGTAGCAGCATCTGATCACTGTTTTTTTTTTTCACATATTTTATATAACAAGACTTGTTTAAAACAGGTTTGTGGAGAAGATGCTGATTTGTTCTGACAGCATTATTTATTTGCCTTTCTCCACTTTACTAGTTGAACATGACAAGAAAATAAGATAGCACTGTAAAAAGAGCATCAACGCTGGCTGACAAAGGGATGGATTTAGGTTATTTCCATTTACATGGTGTCACATTAAAATGCAGTCCACACAGTGAGAGACAAGTAGCCTTTGACTTCATTTGTTTCAATGAAACACAAATTTATCCTCACTGGTTTGTTTTCTTTTTTCCAAGTGTAGGTTTATGAACTTTATATCATCTTGATGCATAAAGCCACCAAATGAGTTTGTACACAGAAAAATACAAGCAGACTCTCAACAAGGGTCGAAAGTTCAGACAAGTCTGAATCGTATGATTCTCCTCACGGTTGGCAACAAAACAAAGGCAAAAAAAAAACCTGCACTGTCAGTTCCTGAGCAGAAAAATCATATCAGTCTGTCAACTTCAGAGTCTGCTCTGATGTTTACATTTGAAGTCTAGAGAAAACCCAGATTTGAAAGATGATGTCTACATGAGTGTAAAATGGTCAGTAGTGAATGTGGATCCCCACCTGGGAATGGGAGAGCTGACAACAAATATTTCAGCCCTTACTGTCAGAGTCTCTGCCGCTTCCCCCTCCGCCTGAAGCAGCATCATTTCTCATGCTTGTTTAACCTAGAATGATCTTCTAAATGCCGTTTTAGCAGCTGTTTCACACAGAGTTTGAACAGAGAGTGAGCGCAAGGGAGCTGGAAAATTGGTTGCTTAGCAACCGTCCATCATCCGCGGGAAAACTTTACCATGTAAAGAATACAGCCGTCAACTCTGAAGAAAACATAATCCATCGAAACATCAGATCTGTTTGTTTTGCATGTATTAAAGTACTAAGGACCAGTTTGCTCCAGCCACACTTTATCCTCTACATTTGCTGTCCCATGGGCTGTCGGAGCACCTGATGTCCTCTGGATGATGCACGACCTGCTCTTCTATTACAAAAACAACAATATTTCTCATTTGATACATTATTTAATGGAAATTATAACTTTATTATGGAAATCAAGGAGACAGAACAATAGGAAAAGCCAGGAAGCCAGGACAACATGAGATCCATCTAACTTAAGGTATTACATATCAAATATGAAAACAGTCAAAATGACTGCCTTGGGAGTTCTAGTGGTAAAGTACCGACATGCAACTTTAAATGAACTAGAAGCTGATGGCAGTATTATCTTGGGGATGGTGCAGAACTCAAAGCCCTCTTAGAGTATTTGATTTAATAAAGATTTACTGGCACAACACCAAAAACTACAATTGTTTCATTAATCTGTGTCTGTTTACTTGCCACCTGCCGTTTATACTGATGCTGCATTTTACAGTTTTTGACAACACTTAAAAAGTAGAAAGTTAAACCTGGAAAAGTTTTGGAAAGAATTGTGTGTAACATGCAACTTTTCTCACCCAAAAAGAGCTAGATGAAAATAAAATAAAATCCCAAAGAATGAGATGAAGAGCTGCTCAGAAGACTCTCCATGATGTAAGAAAACAGCTTTAGGGTAACCAGAATCCCACCCTGGAGCAAGGCCTAGGGTTAGGGCCTATGTGCAAGCACCTGGCGGCTATGGGTTTGCCCATGAGACTAGCCAGGTCTAGCTCAAACAGGTTAAATGGGCCTATCCAGCTGTGGATCCACCCCCTGCAAGAGGAATGGTGCTTTTCATTTTGGTTCAGGAGGCACACTAAATCTGAGGCTTTGGCTCCATGATCCATGATATCTAAAACTTTTATCTTAGACATTGAATGTTACCTCTGGTAGGGAAAGAGCTGGAGCTTATGGGAGAGGTTAAGTGTTACCATCTGGATATACCGTAAATCCTCTAATACAGACCCCGGGCTGTATTTGACTCAAGCTCATCAAGCTCCAGGCCTTTATTGGAAGGAGGACCAGAATTAGAGGCAGGCCTCAATTTCTATTTGAGCAAAATTAACTAATGGTTCGCTGGAGTTTTTGACAATTAAAATTGCACCCACATTTTCAAAGTTAAACACATTTCTTTTAACAACGGTAGTTTCTGCTTCAGCCCTCTCCCCCCTCCCCCTGCGCAGCGGCCGCAAACTCACTGATGCGCCTGCAGCCTCTCGGAGTTCCTGCTGCTCTAAACATTAAATTAATTATTTCATTTTCTGTTCCTCACTTCTGATTACCTTCAATGGTGTCTGTTTGTTGCAACCACCAGGTACAAAAACTAACTTGTTTTTATTTGACTATTTTTCTGACCTGCCTGTTTATTATCTTCCTGCATCTCCTCTCAGTCCTAAAGAAAAACTGCTACCTGGGTTCATATATATTCACCTCATGAGTTACCTTTGAACTGCAGTTCTAAAAGATCTACCGACCACAAAAACAGCGGAGTGCTCGCTGCTTGGTGGCCGCATCAGTGATCGGTGCGTCACCAGAGGACAAAACAGGTGATGCACCCCGCTCCACAGCAGCGAAAAGCATCAGGCACAAATAAAAGACAGAAAACATTAAAGGAAATGAGCCGACATGAACGATTGCGTGTTAAATTAGTTTTTGAGGTGGCGACACCTGATTTGATAATGTTACTGTGGCCGTGCTCAGGACACAGATGTCTGGAGCGCGTCAACAATCAGAGCTTTGCATGCGCAAGCTGGTTAAGGTTAGGATGGGGGTGAGGGGAAGGTTAAATTGCAAGAGGGTAAAGGTCACGATTTGGTTAAATGTCCGTTTTACGGCGGGTGTCAGTACCAACGCTCTGGCACAGCGCGTTGCCTCCCCTCACCCCGACGCGCAGGAGCTTGTCACCTGCTGATAGCAGGCTGCTGTCTTTTCCGTGGACTGCATCTTGCCGGTCATTATCACGTGACAGCGACTAGTCGATGACAGGCACAAAAAGCCACTATAGAGCGGTGAAGTCGACTAGTGACTAGCTCATACAACCCCTGCTACTGCTCCCCAGAGTGTTCTGCAGCATAATCAGCACGTTCTCTTTGAACTTGACATCAAATTTTCGCCTCCTCTTCGTCTCCGCACGGTTAAAGTTACCCTCGCGGTCTATCACTGGCAAATCAAAAGTGAGACGGATGACACAACCCACCCCCCCCCCACCCCCCCCCCCCATTGTACTTGCTTGCTACCACATTCCACCCGTCCACAATAAAATCCCGGCCATTATTCAACTTCGCCGACTCCGACAACGGCCAAAATATGATACCCGGCCGTTAATTGAATACAGGCCAATATTAGAGGATTTACGGTAGATGGACTCAACTCAACATATAGCATTGGCTCTGGAAGCCAAGTCTATCAGTGGGGTTGAACTTTACTTCCCGGGAGCTGATCCAGATGAGAGAAGGGTGGTGGTTGGTGTGGGCTCCTTGTTGTCCCCCATGTTAGGATCTACTCCAGCCAGTGGATTAGTAGCTTTCCTTTTCAGAGTGCCCACCTTTTTGAAAGTTATGAATGAGTTCTGGACGCTGCTTGAACTTCAGGTTCTCTACGTTTATGTTTATTTATTTGGCAGAGGCTTTTATCCAAAGCCAAGTACACGTTTTAACCTATAGGGCATGTTGTGATCTGTGGGGGAAACTGGAGTACCCGGAGGAAACCTACGCGTGCATGGGGAGAAAACGCAACTCCACTCAGAAAGGCCGCAGCCGAGTTTTGAACCTGCAACCTTCTTGCTGAGAGGCAACATTGTTAACAACTATGCCACCATGCAGGCCGCTATACTGTAGTTAATTAAAGGAAGAAAATGATCATTTATATAGCGCCTCTCAAGATAAAAAATCCCAAGGTGCTACACATAAACACAAAAAAACAAAGTACAAAAAGATTGTTTTTAAAAACATGATCAAAAATATGTTTAAAATGAGAAAAAAATGTCATTGTGATTACAAAACAACATAATAATAACAATGTAAGGAAAGGGAGAGAGAAAATGAGAGCGATGATTGTGACTAATGACACGATCAGGAGGAATGGCTTTCCCGATCAGAATCCAAACGTTGTTGGACTTGTGTTCGAGTCACAGTTTGGCTGTAATGGAAGCCGTGTTTGAACATAAAGATGTCCACTGGCACACTTGGCACCATTCTAGGTTACAGGTTTGTTGTTGTATCCTGTCACCTGTATGTTTTGGACATTTTAATGAAGTTTGTTGAGCAGAGCTTTCCACTGATTACCAGCTGGTGTTGAGTTTGATTGAGCGGGTGGCAAGGGTAAGGGTCATCAAGTTGACCCTATTTGCTCAACAACAACAACGAGCTTTATTTATAAAGCCCTTTCAAGCAGCCAATGGTCAAACAAAGCGCTGAACAATCAGATTTAAAAACACACCAAACAGCCAGGTGGGTTAAAGCGAGGTCTTTTATCCAAATGGGAGTCACTTTGCAGAATGAATGAATGAAAGCAAGGGCATGAACGTGAGTCTTCGGTTTAGACTTAAAGAAAATGGAAAGATGGCGCTTGTCTGACATGTAATGGTGGATCATTCCAAAGCCTTGGGGCTAAAACAGAGAAAGCATGACCTCTTTGCGATTTCAGTCGATGTCTCAGAACTGCCAGCAGAGCCAAATCCATCGAATGTAAGGGACGGGCGGGAGCACAGTGGTGAATCAGATCAGCCGGTAAGGGGTTATACCATTCAGCTTTTTAAGAACATTTTAAAGCTGATTCTGAATATATCAGGGAGCCAATGAAAGGAGCCCAAGATGGGAGGGGTGTGGTCTCTCTTCCTGGTTCCAGTCAGCAGTCTCACTGCAGGACTCTGAACTGTTTGAAGTCTTGTGATTTCAGCCTGACTGATACCTGCAAACAGTGAGTTGCAGTAATGTAACATTGTGGTTATGAAGGCGTGAAGCACAATTTCTAGTTGGTCATCATTGTTTATCCTACTTTCTCCTAGCCTTTCAGTTTTAGTGATCCTCAGGTTTGGTTTCTCTGTGGCTTTTGTTTATCTGAGATACTTCTCTCCTCCCTGTTTTAGTTGGATTCTCTTCTAGCCTTTTAGCTTCCATTTCTTGTTTGGTATCCTGTTATTCCTTGTGTCTTTAACCTTAATGTAACCATTCTCCTCCTGTTTCTCTGCATTTTGCCTTCCTTCCTCAGAGCTAATTAATCACACGTGTCCCTCATCATCAGTACTCATCACAGCTGGTGCTTGTTTCCACACATCCTCTGTGACCCTGTTTGCTCTGATGTGTTATATCCACAAATAACACAAGCCTGAAGGAGTTCTGCTGTGTTGTGGAGTTGCCAATGCTAAAGGTTAGCTTCAACTAGTCAAGGTGTTCTCTGCTGTTTCCTGGACACTAATCCAACAACAGCATTCCCTGTGAAGATGTTTACATCCTTAAATATTTGAATAAATGCAAATGTCTATGACTTTTTAGAGTCCTAGAATGTTCTCTAGTGGTCAAAAAAGTGGCATTCCAAATATGAAGAGTTCATTTGTAAATATAAATACATTTTTGTAGAAATCAGTCTTTTTATTATTTACTTCAGCTGGTTTTATTGAAACATGTTGGCTGATTTCCATTAAATATTGATTAAATAAATATCTGTTTTTGCAAATGAACTCTTCATTTAGAAAACAACATTACCTAAACAGACTGACTTCCTGCCGCCTGGCCTGCCAGGCTCATCCTCTGTCTACACAGAGAACTAGTCTGGTTACTCACAGGCAGAGAAGCACACGAGGGGCGGGACTAGCTAGCTCAAAAATAACCAATCAGAAAAAAGGTGGAAATGCCGACTGTACCGCGCGACACTGTAGTTTTTTAGCTGTAGTCAAAAATGGCGTCTGTCGACAGCACAAACATCTCTTAACTCATTCACTGCCAGCCGTTTCCTGATTGCTAACGGCCTTCGCTGCCAGCGTTTCTCACGTTTTTACTGTTTTTTAAGAGCCACAGAACGTTGCGCGCTAGCATGATGTCGATGCCAAAACAACCAAAACAAAGAGGAGACTCACCTCTTTGGAAGAAGCCGTGTGTTTCGAGCGTTATCCGTTCTTTCATAATCCGTTGTTGAATTGTGATCGGCAGACACTTTTCCGGTTCGCGCCTCACTGTTTTTACAGGAACGGCCCAAAACGATCTCCTAACACATGGATGGTCTGCTTCCTGATCATGTGATCTGTGATGTATGCGGATGAAGATCGGCTTCAGGGCTGAGATGTTTGTTCTCTCAGCGCGGGGGCTCGTTCCGATGCTCAAACAGTAAAAAAATGCAAATGACGACTTTAGTCGTCATTGGCTAGTGAACGGTTGGATCTAAAATGACGACTTTAGCTGTCAATGGCAGTGAACGAGTTAAGAAGAAAGGCTTTTAGTGCTTCTTCTTGTTGCGCTTTTAAATACATTTAGAACAGAGGAAAGAGCTGCAGCAAACTCCGCTTCAAACACAATGTTCATGAGAAACTCAGCGTCGCGGTGTGTGACGTACGCTGCTCAGCGCTGATTGGCTCGGTTAGAATTCTCAGGGGGTGGGGCTATTTGAATAGAAGAGTTCCCATAAGGAAGCACGGGGCTGGCTGGTCAGGCTAGACTTCCAGACAACTGGCTTCAGTCAGACCTGATTCAGTGTTCAGACATGTGAATGGTAAATGATATAGTGCCTTCTAGAGTCCTGGAACCCCCCAAGGCGCTTTACAACACAATCAGTCATTCACCCATTCACACACACATTCACACACTGGTGGGGATGAGCTACAGTGTAGCCACAGCTGCCCTGGGGCGCACTGACAGAGGCGAGGCTGCCGAGCACTGGCGCCACCAGTCCCTCCGACCACCACCAGCAGGCAACGTGGGTTAAGTGTCTTGCCCAAGGACACAACGACAGCGACAGACTGAACGGGGCTCGAACCTGCAACCTTCCGATTACGGGGCGAGCACTTAACTCCTGTGCCACTGTCGCCCCATGGCGACATGTGAATGGAAATAGTGGACATGTGCATGTGAGTGCGTTTAAGGAGGAGTTTCTAACGGGGGCTGACCCATGTGCATTTTTCACAGATGAAAACGAGATATCTGAGCTGCTATCCTGAGAGAGAACAGTGACTCAGGCTTCATTTCCATTTATGTGTCTGTTAGGGGTGAAAGCAGTCAAATCCAGTTAGGATAGTGCCGCTCAGCTCAGGTGAATCACCAGCTTCTCTCCCGGTAACCCCCTTCTTTATACAACTATTCTCTACAAAGACAACAAATAGATTAAAGATGCAGTGAAAAACAGCAAATGGACACATTTTCAGAAAGAAAACTGGTCTGCAATAGAAGCAGAGAGAGAGAGAGAGAGAGAGAGAGAGAGAGAGAGAGAGAGAGAGAGAGAGAGAGAGAGAGAGAGAGAGAGAGAGAGAGAGAGAGAGAGAGAGAGAGAGAGAGAGAGATGTAAGCAGAGAGGTGTAGACTTTCAGGTGTAATTTGTGAGGGGAGCACAGAGCATTTCATCTGAATTCAGCCAAGTTCTCTGGAGAAGACATTGATCAGAATGAGATGTGAAGCGTGGCGAGAGAGAAGATGAACGAGAGCCGGGGAGACAGAGGAGGGAGTTGGTGGACGGGAAAGAAAGAGGAAGGGCAGAGAGGAGAGATGGGGTGAGCGGGAGGGCTGCAAAAGATGAAGTGGAGCTTATTATTAATGTTTTCAATTCCCCAGTAATGCCTGAGAAGGTTTTCCTCTAGAAAGAAGAGCTTGATACACTACGTCCTTCTTATTCTCCCTGCCTTAGCTGAAGTTACCCCTCAGCCCCATCTTAGCTTTTAATGATACAGTATCAGTTTTTTATTAGTAGGAACTGTTGGTACAGAGCTCGGATACCAACGTTCATGATTGTATTATATTAATGTTAGACAGAGGGAGGGAAAAGGATGGAGGACATTTTTAAATGTATACAGTACAGGGATTCCCTAAGTGTGGTGCGCGCACCCCTGGGGGTGCGCGAGCTGCCGCTAGGGGGTGCGCGAGGTGAAAAGTGTAATGGCTGCGGAGCTCAGAGAAGTCTGTCATATGTCACCATTAGCGTAGCCCAGGGTGGCAAACTCATTTTATATGTATATGTATATATATATATATATATATATATATATATATATATATATATATATATATATATATATATATATATATATATATAGCCATGCCCTGATGTGTGGGGGCTGGGGGGTGCGTCGACATGGTCGGGACATAGAAGGGGGTGCGCGGCTAAATAAGTTTGGGAACCACTGCAGTAGAAGGAACGATACAACCCAATACTTTATAAACGATACAGCCTCTTTATTCTCCTCCACACCCCCCTGGAACATTCAGGGTATGGATATAAGTGCAGTTTGCAGTTGGCCTCCAATAGGAAGATCTTTGTTGACATCCTTTTTAATCTGTGTGCGCATGCGTGAGTGGCTGGGTGCCAAAAAAACTGCTATCAATACACAACGTACACTATTAAGAGAGTTTACGGACAAAATCCCCGATATACAAACACGAGAGGAGGTTTAGAGAGAAGTTTAAAACTCGTATTGAAGAGAAAATTAAAGTTATTAAAGCCCGTATGAGCTCTGGGACGATGGAAAACGTTTGTCCGATTCGCTGGTGTTTTTCACAAATCTGAAGGGCAGACATTTATTCCTATTCAACAGAAAGCACAGGGGTCTCATTGATCAAACATTGCATAGAATCGTTACTAAAACCGTACTTAAGCTCAGCAAAAAATGTACTTACACCACGTAGGTGTGTGATCTATCAAACATGGAGGACGCACAGCTGCACGCAATCTCCGCTTCACAAATCAGAGACTAACGAGAATGTTTCTCAGCTGCATTTTAGTCACATCCCGCCCTCACCACGCCCACTTACTGCCATAAATAGTCAATGCAAAGTGCCTTGTGGATCTCATGCATATACATAAGCCGGCTGTTGCAGCGCTCCGCCAATGACGATGGCGACCGTAGATCAAGGCAGATCAAGGAAGCCACGGCACAGCGTTGCTGAAGCCGTCAATGTTGTGAGTTCTTCAGAGAGATCTGTGGCGGATATAAAAAAAATGATCCAATTGGGATTCGATCCCCAGACTCCAAGATGAAAGTCACACGCACTAACCAGTCACCCAAACAGAGATCTCCCTTGTCCAAGTAGCCAGGTCACATGATCAATCGGGTCACAGTGACAGAACGCTTATGGGCCATTCCCATCTGTACCGGGTCGGCCCGGGCCGGGTAGCGTAGGTTGTTTACATATCTGGGTGGCCTGGTATTTTTCCGGGCCAACCAAGGCTCATTCTCAGCCCTCTTCTTGAGGGGGTCTGCTTCAGGCCGACCAGGGCCAACACACCCACTGCTGACAGCAAATTCACACCTTCCATTAGAGCAAGCCTCTGATTGGTGGGTAGAATCAGCCCACATGGGCTTAAGACAAGGATGTGTGGAATCAACCGGGCCAGGCTGGGGCCGACTGGGGCCGACTGGGGCTACCCGGCCCAGGCCGACCCGGTACAGATGGGAATGGCCCATTACACTGTCACAGACGCATGACATCCTGTCCCAATCTGTTCCCCTGCTGATATCCCGCATTCCGTATTCTGGCTTCAGTCTGTGTGTGTGTGTGTGTGTGTGTGTGTGTGTCTGTGTGTGTGTGTGCGTGCGTGTGCGTGTCGGGGGTCTTGTTCTGTGTGAAAACGAAGCGGTACAAGTGATAATGCTGCAGGATTTCATAATTTTATCTTCTCAGCAGCAGCACTGCAGGTGCTCTCCATGTCCAACATGTGCGTAAACCAGGTCCTTAGTCAACTTAAAGTTGCACACATTTTTCCGCTAAGTTTTCTTTCATAAATCCCAAAGTTTGCATAGAAAGTTGCTTACGCAGTTTTCCGATCCCGTTTTGTGCGTAAGCTAGCTTGATAAATGAGGCCCCTGGACCCTTCACTCATGAACAATTAAAGACTTTCAAACATCTGGAGTTCTACGATTATTTTGTTTTAAGGAAAGTTGAGCCGATCTCGTCTGAAAACAGAAAGCAGTGGTCATGCTAATAGCAGCAGTTAGCTCCGACGAGCAGTCACAGCGTTGTTTACACCAACTGAGGGTGACGGCCAAAGAAAAGGGATAAATCCTCACAGCGACTGCAAAGCTGCTAAGTCTTCATTAATCTGTGTCCTTATTTTTTTCCTTCATTTATTATTATAATAGTCGTGGGTTGAGGCACCTGAATCAGAATGGGAAAACATGACTTTGTGGTTTGAAATTACACAAAGATGAATGTCTTTGAAAATATCTTCTCTAATTAACAAATACCGAGTCACAAGGCCTAAATCAGGGGTGTCAAACTCATTTTAGCTCAGGGGCCACATTGAGGGAAATCTAGTCCCAAGTGGGCCGGACCGGTAAATTAAAAAGAACTTCAGATTGTTTTCTTTGTTTTAATACAATCAATGTAAAACAAGGCTGGAGCCTGAGGACAGTGTAGTACAAGTACAACACCTGAAGTAAACTTGAAATTTAGAAAAACATTAAAAAATCAATAAATAAATAAACATTCCTTAGTGATTCAAAGAGCTTTCAGATCACATGGCTAGATCAGTTTCATGCAGCACTTAAAGTATGTTCGACTCTTTTTACTTTACATCTTTTAGCTTTCACCAGCACATCAATATCAGAAGTCACATCCTGAGTGGCGGCCAACTTCAGGATGTGATTCAAGTTCTTGTGTGAGCCTTGAGCGCAGCTTTGTTTTATTTATACTCATTACAGAGAAAACCTGCTCACAAAGATACGTTTATTTTCACTCTACATTGTAAAGTATGAAATTAAAGTTTACACAACCATCTCGCGGGCCGGATTTAACCCGCTTGCGGGCTGCATCCGGCCCGCGGGCCGCATCTTTGACACCCCTGGCCTAAATGATCCCCACAAACTGTCTGTTGCTGCACGAGTCCAGGCTTTCTTTGGAGAGTCCGGGTCGCTTCCTATCATCTCTTTCGTATTTCGCTGTTGTTTACGGAGAAAATTCCAATAAAACTTTGATCAAGCCTCCCACGGGCCGAACTATCATCCACTCATATAGAATGATCCGTCTGCTTCGCTGAATCCTCCTCCAAACATGAAAAACAGAATTATAGGCAAAATGGGCTGTTTTGTGCCACACACTCCTGGGATGCAACGCGAGAAACATAAACACTGACGTCACAAAAGATTCTCCTACTGGGAGTCGAGACCGCCAAGGCTTGAGTGTTTTTTGAGTCCTTGAACATCTTTCTGACTGTAACAGAAGGTAAAATTAGAACATGCGGGCTGAAAAAGGAAACTCTCAGTGCTGCCATGGATGAAGCTGCACTTTAACCAGATTCTGTGGGTACCCATCAGCAAACTTCTGGCAAATTTGTTGGATTTTCTATTTCCTGGCAAAAATCGCTTCAATTTAAAAGAAGCAGTTTCCTGCAACAGAGACAGCTTTGAGAACAGCCCACATACCTCTGATTGGGTTGAAGTCCAAACCTGAGAGTAGCGAGCTCTGGTGCTGCTGTAGAAAAGTTACATAATAAATGTTTAAACAGAGTTGTTAGATTTCATATCTTTAATATCAACTCAATGTTAACACTTGCAAGTGTTTCTGTGTGAAAGGTATAAGAAAGGTGTAGCTACTGTAGAAATACCTTGGCCTCAGTTTAGAGAACCTGAGTTTATGTCCTACAGTGATATGAGCCAATTCCAAATGGAGTTTTGCAATCTTCTTAACTCCTGTTGAGGGTCTGACCTCATGAGGAAATTACTATGCAGTGATTTTCTCCAAAATGACTGTGCTTAAATTGCTCTGAAAAGCAAATAATCACATCAGCGCCAAGAAACTTCATTTCCCATGATGCTTTGCACACGGAAGCATTGTGATGATGTCACCGCCTAATACCAGAAACACATTCTGTGCATGTGTGGGAGTCACGGAGCTTTCCCGCGAACTCAGACTATAAATCATCAGGAAAGACAAAGGAACCTCGTTCTTTTGCCCAGGATACCTGGCGGTAAGGACACGCTTGTCGAACGCTCCGACTCCCTTGAGCACGCGGAAGCTCTAAGTGCCTAAGTTGAGCCACGGGACCGCTGGAAGGCTAAGCTGCAAGCCCATCAGGTCTGTCTAACCGCTCGCTGCCTAGCTGCTGAAGGGAAGACCACAGAACCGGGTTGGAAAAATCAGCAACTCCGTCAAACTCACGGAGAACGCCAAAACAGCGGAGAAAGCCATCAAACCGACGGACGACGCCAAACTGCGGAGAAACACGGAGAACCGTCAAATCAAAAGAGGGAGGGACGCCTCGCTCTTCTGGTGATCAGAAACTCATCTCTTTCTCTCCTTCTTTCCTTCTCCCGTTTCCTCTATAGTCCAGAATAAGCAATAAAACCGCGTCTATTGCTTAAAAGTAGCTTCGTGTTTTCCTCTTTCGTTCCCAAACACGTCCGTCGGGTCATTTTGAAAGAATAAACTGCTTATTTATCATTGTTTGAATATCTTTAAATGTTTTCTACTATGGCCAAGTGGTGAAACTAAAAGATATTAACTTGTGATTAATCTTTTGTGTTGTTTCATGATCCTTTGAAATGTTTTGAGTGATTTAAGGTTAAGTTACTACTGATTCTAAGTGCTTTGGAAGTTAAAGTGCAAGTTGCCACCCACACTTTAGCCAGACAAAGGGGTCAGCCATCTTGTATTCAAGACTCCATTTTGAATCCATACACACGCACACACACACACACACACTCTACTCCTTTGTGAGAACAAAGGACCCCATTCATACATCCTCCATCACACGCAAAAACATCCATCTTCAATCATATCACGTGGTTATTATTCATTTGTTCCATTGTTTATTAATTTGACAAATTGTTAATTAAACGTTATAAAATTCAGATTTTCGTCTCCAGTAGCTTTGTTGTGTCGAAGAGAAGTCTCTGCTCCGAGGATTCTACGAACTTCAAGAAAGACTGATAAGAGTTTTGGATTCAATTTTTCCCCGGTTAAAGGGGAATGGTGCCCCCTATATCTAAGAATATCTTAATTAATTAATAAATCAGTAAATATTCCCATATTTACAGAATTTATTGAATAATCCAAAAGTAAGTTAAAGCTTACGAATTGTTCGCTCCTAATAACCCCAACACTCCATAACGGCCCACAATGGTATTTTATAAACTTCAGTTTCCCATCATATAGTTATTTACATGGGCAATTGTATGGCAAACACCAGCAACCAGTAAACTGTAGCACTTTACTGCTGGATGTTCTTAACTCATTGGCAACAAAATCCAGGTTGGAAAAACTGACAATGTTGTAAAGATTTATCCAAAAATATGTTTTTTTAATTGTGGAGAAATTTCAATGACTGGAGTGGTTTTAAGTAGCAATGTTCTTTGGGTATTGGTGCTTCTGTAACCGACAAACTGAGCTAAAACACGCTGTTTTACGAGTATCATTCTCATTTCATGTTGTGTTCTCATATATTTATATTTTAAACACTTACTGTACTTGTCCATGAAAAGTTCATCAACTCTGCGTCAGGCGAGGTATTCCTTAAATTTGAGGGGGGGGGGTCATTTGGCCTTGGCCCCCAAAATGCCTTGAAACGGCACTGGGTGTGTGACTGAGTGTTGAAGGTGATCTGAATTGTATCAGATGTATAATTATGACATGTGTGTAACTTATTGTTTTGCAGGTAAAAACGTGTAGTGGAGATAAATCTACCTACATTTAACTTTTCAACACTTTGTTTTGTTTTCTTGTTTTTATTTAACTATTTGCTGTCCTGTCTGTCTCTCATCTTCCTGCATCTCCTCTAAACTCTCCGGAAAAACTGCTGCCTGGATTCGTACTTTTTTGCCTCATGAGTTACTTCTGAGCAGATCAAAGGGATCTCCTGACCGCAAAGCGGAGAGCGCGTTTCGATGCTGCGTCAGTGAGGTGAAATCACCACAGCACAGGTGATGAGCTCCGCAGTAGCAGAGCGCTTCAGGCGCAAATAAGACAGAAAGTAGAGAACATGTGCGGACATGAACGATTGTGTGTTCATTATAGTTTTTTGGTTGCGCCACTTTGAGAATGGACCGTGCGCTGGACGCAGCAGCCTGGAGCGCTGCGCAACAATGATCATCGTCCTGCCGCTCTCTGTGCTCTCTGCACAAAAGAGTCCATAAATGGTGTAATATAGGTAGAAAACTTTTTTCCGGCTCCCCTGGATGTGTAGGATATCCAACTCCCCCATAATTCGATCCCTGCTCCTGGATGAAAAGCCGGACATTTTCATCAATACAAGAACCCCCAGTCCGGATGCCTGAACAGAGAGTGAAATGTGGACATGTCCGGGGAAAACAGCACGTGTGGTCACCCTAGTTTAATATAAAGCGGGAGATTACAGATACAGTATTTTGCTCGTGCCTTTGCACCCCTGGACCCTTTAGAGTTCGTGGGCCCTGGGCAATTGCCGAGTTGCCTGTATGTTTAATCCGGCCTCGCTCCATGGTTTCACCGAACTCCTCCCATGCCCGGGTTTTTGCCTTGGTGACCACCCGAGCCACGTTCTGCTTGGACTGCCGGTACCCGTCAGCTGCCTCTGGAGTCCCACAGGCCAAAAAGACCTGATAGGACTCTTTTTTTTCAGCTTGACAGCATCCCTAACCGCCGGTGTCCACCAGTGGGTTCGGGGGGTTGCCACCACAACAGGCACTGACAAACCTGCGACCACAGCTCTGGTCAGCCGCCTCAACAATGGAGGCATGGAACAGGGTCCATTCCGACTCAATGTCCCCCGCCTCCCCCGGAACATTTTGGAAGTTCTGTCGGAGGTGGGAATTGAAACTCCTTCTGACAGGAGACTCTGCCAGATGTTCCCAGCAGACCCTCGCGATATGTTTGGGCCTGCCTGGTCTGACCGGCATCCTCCCCCACCATCTGAGCCAACTCACCACCAGGTAGTGGTCAGTTGACAGTTCCGCCCCTCTCTTCACCCGAGTGCCCAAGACCTGCGGCCACAGGTCAGATGAAACAACAACAAAGTTGTAGCGCAGACAATCTACATACTAGAATTAACACTGTTTGCTATCAGCTTTGTTAGATTCTGAGAAAGATCAAACAAAATAGCATATGAAGCTTATATCATGTATAAATATACAGGATATATATGCAATCGATAGAAGTTCATACACCAACAGGTTTGGTCTATATTTAATCCAAAGATTAATATTTAATTTAAGAAATGTAATTAATAGCAAAGGTTTACTTATTAACCAGAAGACTTAATGGAATCTTTGCTTGTTCAATAACCACATATACACCATTCTGTGTTTCATTTCAAAGAAGAGTCAGGTTTAAAAATTTAAGAATTTATTACTAACAATTTAAAGATGACATTTTGAAAATGACAATTTATAACAGCTTTGATAGTAAAATTTGGTATTAAAAGCAACCTGTGTCTGAATGGAAACTAAATTGAAATGCGTGTGTTAGATGTGTGAATGGAATCTCAGAAGTTTTCTTTCAGAGAGAGAAAACGTGTTCTGGGTGAAAAAGTTTGTTTTGCAGCTAACTAAGTTGTTTCTTAGAGATAACAGCATCGGACGCAACCTGTGTGGATCCGGAGGTCAAAGGGAGGATGTTGTCAGCCTCTGGGTACTCGGTCCGGTAGGGGAGACCCGAGTGGTACCAACTCGCTGGTCCAAGAGTTGCCTCTGGTAAACGAGTGTTGAGCTTGCGTCTGGCTTAACTCTGAAGGAGTTTTGCGTCAGCTGGTGCAGGTGGGGTTTATTCAGAGCGGTTCTATCAGCGTCACAGAACAGCTTAGGTGGCGGCTTCGGGCGGCCGACCCATGTCCTCTGGTTACTCTCGTCACCACGGAGAGGTTTGGTTGGTTCAGAACTGTCAGCTTGAACTGAGGAGTTTTTGGTTTCATTAAACTTCAGGACATGCCCTCTCAGAGATAGAAAGCTTTGGTTATGGAGCAAAGACATGTGAGGTGGTTACCTTTCACCTGAATTCAGTCTCTGCATGGTGTGTATAAATGTACACGACCTTCTGGTTACTGATCAAACATTACTGATTATCATAAATACAAATTATTATTAACCAAATAATAATAAGTCATTTCATTAATTAAACACATTGATAATGAACCATGATGATTATTTATGAACCTTGTAATAAACAGTGAAAAGAGTTTATTAAAAATTATTATTTTAAATCTTGAAGTGTCCTTCATCTTGGGACGGAACAGCAAATAGATAAACGGCAGTCAGATTAAAGATGGTTTTAGCAGACTTTAGTCTCCTGTGATGGATAATCTGTGGACAGAAGGACAGGCTGACCCAGCTCGACCTAGCTGGGGAAGTGTGACCTTTGGGTCACAAATGAGGCCATTCATGTCGCTACAAAGTTGATCATCGAGCTGCGGCCTAAGGTATCCTGGATTGTCCATAATGAACACCTTTATGTCTGAACATGGGGTTCATTATGGACAATCCATGACCGACACAGAAGTCCAATAACAAAACACCACTCGAATTCAGATCAGGCGGCCATTCCTCCCAACCACACCTCTCCAGGTCTCACTGTCGTTGCCCACGTGAGCGTTTAAGTCCCCCAGCAGACCGAGGGAGTCACCGGAAGGAGCGCTTTCCAGCACCCCCTCCAAGGTCTCCTAAAAGGGTGGGTAGTCTGAACTGTAGCTTGGTGCTTAAGCACAGACCACAGTCAGAACCCATCCCCCCACATGTAGGCGGAGGGAGGCTAATCTCTCATTCACTGGGGTAAACCCCAACGTACAGGCACCAAGACGGGGGCAACTAGTATGCCCACCCCTGCTCGGCGCCTCTCAGTGGGAGCAACTCCAGAGTGGTAGAAAGTCCAACCCCCTCAAGGAAACTGGTTCCAGAGCCAGAGCCATGCGTTGAGGTGAGTCCAACTATTTCTAGTCGGAACCTCTCAACCTCACACACCAACTCAGGCTCCTTCCCCACCAGAGAGGTGACGTTCCATGTGCCAAGAACCAGCTTCTGTAGTCGAGGATCAGACCGCCAAGGTCCCCGCTTAGACTCTATTAAAACCTGGATGGCTGGGAGCTTTCTACAGCTGAATGAAGATAAGACTGAGATCCTCATCTGTGCCCCAGACAAGCTGGTTCCCAAAGTCAAAGACTCTCTTGGTCAGCTTGCTTCTCACACCAAACCTTCTGTCAGGAATCTTGGTGTGACCTTTGACCCAGCTCTCACCCTGGATTCTCATGTCAGTTCTCTTGTTGGCTCTTCCTTCTTCCATCTCAGGAACATTGCTAAGCTGAGTCCCATTCTGTCCCACTCTGAACTTGAGGCAGTTCTCCACACCTTCATCTCCTCACGCTTGGACTACTGTAACTCTCTTTTCACGTGTCTGAGCAGAACCTCCCTGAACCATCTACAGGTGGTTCAGAACGCCTGTGCTCGGCTTCTGACCAAGTCCTCCAAACACACCCACATCACCCCGCTTCTCCTCCAGCTTCACTGGCTGCCAGTCAACTTCAGGGTTCATTTCAAGATCCTGGTTCTGGTCTATAGGTCCTTACATGGACAAGCACCATCTTACATTGGTGATCTTCTTAGTCCCTACACCCCCAGCAGGTCCCTGAGGTCCAGTGACCAAAGCCTACTGGTTGTGCAGCACCAGGCTAAAGGTCAAAGGTGACAGATCATCTGCTGCTGTGGCCCCCAGACTCTGGAACTCTCTCCCCCTGAGCCTGAGATCAGTGGACTCAGTGGTCTCCTTTAAAAAGCAGCTGAAGACTCACCTGTTCAAGCTGGCTTTTGTATGACCTTCTTCACCACTCTCTCTTTATTCTGCTCTCCCCACCTATTCCACCTTCCTCAGGATCCACTGATTTCCCTCTTTCCTGTTCTCTCTCTCTCTTTCTTAACATTTTTTAATCACAATTGTCCATTTCTTTGCTCATTTTAAATATTTTAACCATTTTCTAAATTCTTTTTTATATTTTTACATTTTTTGTTTTTGTGAAGTGCCTTGTGATTTTTATCTTGAGAGGCGCTATAGAAATGAAACTTTCTTCTTCTTCTTCTTCTTCTTCTTCTTCTTCTTCTCGACTACCACCTGTCACACATTGCACCTGACCCCTTCTGCCCCTCCCACGAGTGGTGAGTCCATGGGAAGGGGGTCCTACGATTCCTCTTCGGGCTGCGCCCGGCCGGGCTCCATGGGTGAAAGTCCGGCCACCAGGCGCTCGTCAACGTGCCCCACCTCCAGGCCTGGGTCCAGAGGGGGGGCCCGGTGACCCACGTCCGGGCGAGGGAACACAATTTCCATTTATATAATTCATCATAAGAGGTCTTCGGGCTGCTTTTTGTCTGATCCCTCACCTTGGACCTGTTTGCCATGGGTGACCCTACCAGAGGCAGAAAGCCTCAGACAACTTAGCTCCTAGGATCATTGAGACACTCAAACCAATCCACCACGGTAAGGTGGCAGCCCAGAGAGAGGCCCAGCAAAGTGTTGTTTAAACCAAAACTAAAATCCTTAATGCACTCATCAGCCTTTAAATGAATTGTTTCTTATCATGCATCGTCTCCGTTGAAATCTGCACTCTATCTTGGTCTTTTCCTTTAGCTCCAAACTGTAATTCTATCTGTGTATTTTAATTTGTGTTTTTATGTTGTTTTCACATCATGTCCTGTGTTTAAAATGTTAAAGCTGCCTTGCCCATGCCTAAAGTGCCTTTTATGGTTGTAGAACTTTAGAATGTTATTTTCTATTCAGCTCTGGTTTCATTACACATGCAGAAGTACAGGGTAGTGAAATACAGTTTGCATCTAATCAGAAGTGCAAATGAATGAATGAATAAGATAATGTGTACAATAACATGTCATACAAATAGATACAAATACCATTTCTCACTAACATATGCATTCATTTGTATATGGTGTCTTTTTGGTATCTCATGACTGAACAGGTTTAGGCACAAGTATTAGCTTATATAATTGTCTAACCTACTTACAAAACAATTTTTCAATTTCCCGCAATGAACCAACAACCCGAATAAAAATAAAACACAAATCCATCCATCAACATCAAATTAATACTCTTCAAAAATATTTTTACTGATAAGTTTTTTTAAGAACTGAAAGAGAAGTTGCTAATTTTAATTCTATTTTAGCCTCATTCCAAAATGTTACTCCCATTACAGAGATACATCTCCTTTTCATGCCCTTTTTGGCTTTTTGTAGAACAAACACACATACACCTCTTAAATCATATTTACTTTCCCTCTTTGCAAAAAACATTTGTATATTTTCTGGCAGAGCCATTAATTTTGCTCTAAACATAAATTGCTTTATTTTATAATAATATAGATCATCTAATTTCATAATCTGTGATTTTGAAACAACGGGTCAGTATGAGCATAATAATTGCTCTTGTTTATAACTCGAATAGATTTCTTTTGTATAGTTTTTATTTCATTTATATATGTTATAAAAGTTGAACCCCATATTTCTATACAATAAGCCATGTATGGTTGTATTAGTGAACAGTATATTAGACGTAAGGCCTTATGTTTTAGTATGTCCTTCAGTTTATATAATAGACCCAAAGATTTGGCAATATTTCCTTTTATATAATTTAAATGATGCTTCCAAGATAAGTTAGATTCAATCACAACACCAAGAAATTTTATTTCAGACACTCTTTCAATTTCAGTATCTGAAATTGTTAATTTAAAGTCCCCATTTTTTACCTTCTTATTTCCAAAAATCATAAATTTAGTCCTTTTTATATTCAGTGATAGTTTATTTACATCAAACCAAGATTTGAGGATATTTAACTCTTTTTCGGCCTTCTTTAAAAGTTCTTTTACATTTTTACCTGAACAAACTAAATTTGTATCATCTGCAAACATTATAAATTTCAAGAAATCTGTCACGTTACATATGTCATTTATATATAAAGTAAATAATATAGGACCTATTACTGACCCTTGTGGAACTCCACAACTTATTTCTCTAAATCCAGATTTTATATCTTTAATTTTTACATACTGTTGCCTGTCTTTTAAGTAACTCTCTATCCAGGACTTTGCGATACCTCGTAGGCCATAATTTTCCATCTTTTTTGACAATCTCCTGTGGTCAATGGTGTCAAAAGCCTTCTTTAAATCAACAAACATGCTAATAGAGAGTTCTTCTCTTTCACTTGCTTGGGCTATTTCTTCTGCCATCTGCATTATCGCAAAGGTAGTTGTTCTGTTTTTTCTAAATCCATATTGACTGTCACTTAATAATTTATTTTTAGTAATATATACGTCTAGCTGGTTCACAAATAATTTTTCGAGTATTTTTGAAAATTGTGGAATAATTGCTATTGGCCTGTAGTTTTCCATAGAATGCTTATTTCCAGTTTTAAATATTGGGATCACTTTTGTTATCTTCATAGTTTTAGGAAAATGACCTTAATGTATACATATGTCAATGGTCTCACAATAGAGAATATAACTTCTTTTATAATTCCCATATCAATTTCATTTATATCTGTGGATTTTTTGTTTTTAAATTTTCTTACTGTATTTACAACATCAGTCTCACTTATCTCATGTAGAATCATTGAGTTGATATTACTATTTATCAGATTATTAAAAGTATCTGCATCAGGTGGGATTGCTATCTCATTTGCTAATGAGGGGCAGACACTTACAAAAAATTTGTTAAATTCTTCCACTATATTTATTAGATCATTTACTTTATGATTTGAACTATTTCCAAAGTAGTTTGGCCATTCCAAAGTTGTCATCCTTTTTTGAATTATATTATTTAAATTTTCCCACATCCTACGAGTATCGTTTCTGTTTTTATCTAGAATTTCGTCATAATATTGCTTCTTTCTGATCCTAATAGCTGTAGAAAATTTATTCTTATATTTTTTGTAACTGTCTTCATTTTCACTTGTCCTATGTTTGATGAATTTTTCATATAATACCATTTTCTTCTTAAATGCCTTTAACCGACCTTTCTGTTTCAAATTAGCAAGTAAAAAATAACAATTATACACAGATAAGTTAAAATACAGAGCAAGTACACAGGCCATACAACCATAGGTAGATGTTTAAGTGGGCTTATGTCATTTTCCCACAACTCTACAAAAATAAAAAATGGAGACAAAAAAGTTTTATGGAAATGTTTTAAGTGCAAAAATGATTAACTGTCCCTC
Organism: Nothobranchius furzeri; assembly: GCF_043380555.1. Lineage (NCBI taxonomy): Eukaryota > Metazoa > Chordata > Actinopteri > Cyprinodontiformes > Nothobranchiidae > Nothobranchius > Nothobranchius furzeri. The sequence goes on along the minus strand of NC_091749.1, from coordinate 4,876,032 downwards.
AACGGCATTGATGTACAGAACTTAAGCACTAAGTGGGAAATAAAAAAATAAAGATTTGTGCCAAAAGTCAGCAATAACAGTAACCCACTAAACAGAATTCTTAGAGGAATTAGTTACTTCAGCTAAGCCTAGTCAACAGAAAAATGGTGTGGAGTTGTTTCACACTGATTAGGGTCCAGTCAGTCCAGAACGGTGAGCATAACATGGCCTGTTTTTGTGTTTACCTTTGTTCACATTATATCCGCATGTGTTGCTGTTTTGATCCTAGCTAAGAGGAAACACAGACTTCACCAGTCTCACTCACAACAGAAGTTTGCGTTCACATATGTACAAGTTAACTGTCACACATTCTACATTGGTTAAATGTTCCTTTCCAGTGCGTTATCAATCCTCTTATACTTGTAGGTCGTAGTGCTGCCTCAGCACTGTGTCACCCACTTTCTCCAACTGCTGCAGTAAAAACTCTGCAAAGGTATGTCCTAGCCGGACAGCTGATGGGTGGAAAGGCCCAAAGGAATATTGCTATTTGATTTGGAAACGTCAGTTAAATGGACAGAATATAAATCAAGCTGAGCAGATCTGAAGATTTATGGTCTAAAATATTTCAACCTGTTCATTTTTTTCCTTTTTACTGAATCAAAAGTAAACATACTATAACTCATATGTACATTTACTCCCTCTAATCTTTGGTCAACTGTCCCTTAGCCAGTTGCTACTCAGCCATTCTGTACCCACCAGAAGGCTCCATGTTAATGCTGGCTGATGATGTTTTTTGGTAAATGGCCTGTATTTGATATAGCGCCTTCTAGAGTCCTGGAACCCCCCAAGGCGCTTTACAACACAATCAGTCATTCACCCATTCACACACTGATGGTGATGAGCTACGATGTAGCCACAGCTGCCCTGGGGCGCACTGACAGAGGCGAGGCTGCCGAGCACTGGCGCCACCGGTCCCTCCGACCACCACCAGCAGGCAACGTGGGTTAAGTGTCTTGCCCAAGGACACAACGACAGCGACAGACTGAGCGGGACTCGAATCTGCAACCTTCCGATTACGGGGCGAGCGCTTAACTCCTGTGCCACCGTCGCCCCCGGTTTGAGAAGCTACATGTTAGCCTGCTTTATCCCATCACAATCCAGTTCTGATGTGTGCTTGGGGTCACTGACAAGTGAAGTTGTGAAGTTTGGATGCAGCCCTCTTCCTTTAATCCGTTCACTCTATGCAGTACACAACTACCACAGCATGATGCTGCCACCGCCATGTTGGTTCTGTGTTTATGGATAAGCAAGCCTCACCCAAACCCTAACCCTTCCAACAGGCTTCTGGTTGTTGTGGCCAAACAGCTAAATCTTATTCTCGTCTAACCATAAAGACATGTGGATTGTCCGTGTGGGCAGCTGTACTTCAGTGGAGCTTGAAGGTGTGTCTCTTTTGGATCACAACTATCTTTTTGGCCGTTACCCTCTCAGCCCATCCTGAAGCTGGGTTCACTGAGGACACTTGTGTTCCAGCAGTTTCCAGTTGATGGCAGGCTTTGCTCCTGTGATGTTCTTGTACGCAAACAACTAACTTCTCTCACTTTTCTAAGTACTGGCCTTATTTTAGGTAAGGCATTCTGGGATCGTCAGCACCAACGATTGTATGTCGTCTCATATTTCACTCTAGATAAAAATTTCAAATCAGTAGGTCATTCATACCAGAGATGAGTTGATACAAACCTATGATAGCTAACAAATAACAACTATCATACTGGGGTGGGGTGTAGAGCCCTGCTGCTAAGGTCTGACCATTACTGACCACCCCAGCTATATGTGTTTTCTCTCCCGCCTCTCCAACAGAAATAAGGTTTGGTACTAGTTCTCAACGGACCCAATTATTCAACATGAACCAAAATGACCGAACGGACTTACAGCCAGCACCTGACCCGACCGACATCATCACAAACACTCCGACGAGCTTGAGTTTTCCTTTCTTTTTAATGGAGGGTGACAAAGAAAAACCTGTTGGTCCCTGTGTGGCTCAGGTTCCCCTGGCTCAAATTCAGGATCTTTAATCACTTAAAGTTAACTAATCAGTCACGTTCCAAAATAATATTACCGACGGCTCCGGGCAGGCGTCGTCGTCAGCCTAGAGAGAGACTGAGCAACCGTTGTGCAGAAAGCGCTGCTGTCAATGAGCCACCTCCCCCTCTGTATTCATGCACACTGTTCATTTAGTCTGACAGACCATGATGCACCTGTTCTTTCCATGGGTCCAGTTCCCTTTTTTTCTTTTCATTTCATATCGGTAGCTCAACAGGTTGAGCGGGTTGTCCAGTAATCGGAAGGTTGCAGGTTCGATCCCGGCTCCAGACAGAGAATTCTGCTGTTGTGTCCTTGGGCAAGACACACAACCCACCTTGTCTGCTGGTGGTGGTCGGAGGGACCGGTGGCGCCTGTGCTCGGCAGCCTCGCCTCTGTCAGTGCGCCCCAGGGCAGCTGTGGCTATATCATAGCTCATCACCACCAGTGTGTGAATGTGTGTGTGAATGGATGAATGGTACACTGTAGTGTAAAGTGCTTTGGAGTCCTCCGACTCTGAAAGGCGCTACACACGTGTGGGTCATTAATCATTTATTATGCTTTTTTTTCTCTCTGCCTGCTGCAACCTCCAACGTTCCTGCTCTCTCAGGGTTTGTGTTGGGTCCAGCGGGATCCCAGTCCCATTGCGGGGCTGTAGTGGGGTGGCGATGCATTAGTCATTCACTTTGTTTAATTATTTCTTCAACTGATTAACAGCAAAATCTTTTTAAACCTTTAACCATCAGACTTTGCTCTAAATGGGTCATAACTATTTTTCTTTTCATTTCAATGCATTTGAGAGGATAAACAAATAGAAGTGAAGGAAAAAGTTCATCCCTGATCCACGACTGCAGAGACCCAGTTCATTAACAGGCTGCCGTGCTTCTGTTTTGTCTCTGTACATCGATCCAAAACAGTTGGCGGTGTTTGTGTGTGGGCCGTTGGTGAGGGATTGCTGTCTCTGTAATATCACCCTGCTAGTATTCAGCATCAGTGCGATAGAAAATGCATCCTGTTGTAGGAGACAGGAAAGTTATTCTGCCTGTAGTGAACACCTAGAGAGCATATCAGCATCCAACAGGGAAAATCTGGCTGCTGTGACTCAAGAAATTGCTTTAAGCTGCAGAGAATTCGACTGAAATATGTTTTATTGGATTGTTGGTTCTGAAGCTAATAACAACTTTCTTCTTATACTTGTCTTTTCAGCTTCAGTCTTTCCTGCAAGTCAGCGTGTTTCAAGTCCGTGTGGATGAGTGCACCAGTTCAGAGTGCAGCAGTGCAGGAGGCTGCAGCAGTACTTTGAATGTGCGGGACACACCCACAGTGGTGGACTGTGGGACTATGAGTCTAGTATCTGTGACGGTGGAGTCCACTGCCGTGTGCTCATGCCCAGGTAGAGAGCAGTCCCATCAGTCCTGCACCACATATCCCAGAAACCCCTGCTTCAATGGTGGCATTTGTGTGGACACTCAGCATGGCTACAGGTGAGTTCGACTTTTACTTCGAAGCTCGTTACCAGCATAGCCGTGGTACGCTATGTTTGTCATTGCTTCATTTCTAAGGAGCCGGTTTCAAAGTGAACGTTTTGATAACTTGTAAATGACCATGTAGAAAAATCCTTTGGCTTGCTTGACAAAACGGTTTTATTCCCTTTATTGTTGAATTCACCAACGAAAGCTGCTGCCAGAGGCTTGGATGTTGAAGTCCATCTGGCCTAAGTAAAGAACCACGTTCACATCCTCTCTACTGGTTTAAGATCATTTCCAGTGTGAGTTCGCCTCGGCCTGGGTTGATCCCGTCTCTGATACTGATTTGCAATGTTCACGTGTCATTTTAAAGAGGAGGGTGCTGCATGGTGGCTCAGTGGTTAGCACTGTTGCCTCACAGCACGAAGGTTGCAGGTTCGAAACTCGGCTCGGCTGCGGCCTTTCTGCGTGGAGTTGCGTGTTCTACCCATGCATGCGTGGGTTTCCTCTGGGTACTCCGGTTTTCCCCACAGATTCCAACATGCCCTATAAAGTGTAAGTCGCTTTGGATAAAAGCGTCTGCTAAATAAACATAAACATCTCTCCTTTTTGCAGATGATCTGGTTTATTTTAGCATCAAGCATTCATTGTTTCTATGGCAAACAGAAGAAAAAAACTTCTAATGTTAAAGAACTTCTGGCATCATTGTCAAAAGTCTACACACGCCAGTGATTTTGGCCTGAAGCATGCACACAATCTGACATAAATGGGTTTCAATTGCTACTAAAGGTAACTATCGTCATCTGGGATCTGCTTCGATGCCGTCAGTGTGTGATTATAAATCGTGTGTGAGGTTTGGGGCTCCTGACAAACCCTTGCATCTTCCATCCAGAGCTGTAATGACGTTTCCAGTTTCTGAATCATGGGGAAAAATAAAAACGTCACAAGATCTATAGTAAAAGATGATTGAACTCTATAAAACAAGAAAGGGATTTAAACGATATCCAAGATTCAGGAGGCTCAGTGCTCTTTTCATTGCAACTTGCAGAAAAATAGATTGTGATGCAAAAAGAAACAAAAACTCAAATAACTACTGCTGATAGTCAGGACTCCCTTAAAGAAAGTGGTGTGGCGGTTTTGAGAAGAACAATAAGGACGCATGTGAAGAAAATGGACTACAAGGCCCAGTTACCAAAAGAAAGCCATTCATTTGCAAAGCATCTGGCTTAGAGTGTGCCGAACAGCTCAGAGACAAGCTTCAACTGGAACCAAATCTTTCGGAGTGATGAATCCAAAATTGAACTTTTTGGCCTCAACCATAAACGTTACATTTGGAGAGGACTCAACAAGGCCCCGTGATAAAAAGTTCACCATTCCTACGGTGAAATAGGGAGGTGGTTCACCGATGTGCAGGGCATGAGTGAGTTGACAAGCCACTGGAAACCTGGACCCTCGTCTATCAACCATACGTACGCACAGATCTGTGTGTATTTCCTGTGTAGGAACTGATTAACACATTGTGTGGTATTCATCATTTTGTACCTGTGCGTGAAAATATTCCTAAATATAAGAAAACTTCAGAGCGTGTGTAGGAGCAGCATCTAGTGGTAGAGCGGGGTAACCGCAACACAGAAGCGCTCAGTCATCCACACATGTTCCTCGTCCACAAATGATTTTACCCAATAAATTATTATTTCAGTGGAGAAACAGCTGAGTCACGTAATTGTTGCTAAAACACCCGACGGGAATCTGACATTGTAGAATGGTTGTTGTGTTTTTGTAATCACACTTTTTACTCTTCCCTTTTTATTGATGTCCTTTAACCCTTTGATGCATAATGGTCACTACAGTTGACAGGTACTCAAAATTTTTATTTATTTATTTTTGCTTTTAAGCACAGCTGTTGAAGACTTTATTGCATTTGAGCCCCTCCATTTGGATTTCGGTAAGCCAAGCCAACATATTTCATGTTCAGATTGCACGCAATTTTAAAATTTTACTAAAAATATTTGTTGAAATTTGTTTCATTCACACCTAAAGATGAATCAAAAAATTGTAAAAAAAAATCATGGTTGAAGATTTCATAATTCATGCATCAAAGGGTTAAAGGGGCATTATGGAAGTTTGACAGCCAAAACATGTATAGAAATAATAAATGTCTTCTTCATACGTTCTCCTGCAATGCCCTGGTCCTGTAGAATGAGCCCTGGCATTTTTACTGTGATTGCCTGTTTTTCTGTAAAATCACAGAAAAAGAGAGATGCTCGGGTCGAGCAGGCTGCTTCATGCACGTTCACGCTCAGGCATCGCCCGTAGCATTTGCTATCCGTAGCTTTAGCAGCAGAGAGAGAGGCAGTGTCACTTTGTCGCTGTTCCTAACGCCTAGTGACAAAGCTAGCTACATTTCTGAGGACCCTTAGCTACTTTCTGTAGAACTTTCTTCTAGATATTTCCTGCAAGTTAGCAACAAAATAGCCATTTTGCTCCGAACCGTTCTTTGGTTTGAAGTTGTTTCAGGTGTCATCAAGGATATAAATGTTACAGATACAAAGGACGTCACTGGCGCTTTAGCTCACCTAGTAAGATGTCTGACTCTCATGCAGAAGACCTGGGTTTGATTCTGGATGTGAACATAGTTCATTTAGAGTTTCTTTTTAACATTAATGGTATATTTTTTTTACAGTAAGACGCCCAAATTTTTATTTGAGACTCGCCGAACGGCACTGAATTCACAGATAAAATAGATGTGGGTTCAACTTTCATTTTGGAACAATTTTTCAAGCAAGGGAAGGGAATGATCTGAGCATGCAGGAGGACTGACCCATCATAAACCTTTGTCGGCTGTGCTGAAGAGAAAGGTACAGAACCACATTATTCAATTAATTAGCTGCAAGTTCTCCTGTCCTCTGTCCTCCGGGCCACACACACACACACACACACACACACACACACACACACACACACACACACACACACACACACACACACACACACACACACACACACACACACACACACACAGGACTGTCTCAGCTGTTATTTTCGTTAAGGAGTGTGCACGTACAGCATGCGCACCTCGTGCACGAGCCTCCTATTGAAGCTGCCGTTACGCTTTTGGCCTGAGGGGGCAATCGTGAGCATGAAAATTCAAAACTCCGTGAAGTCCCTTTAAGTGACAGCGTGCATTTTCTTTGGCGATAGCGGACAGTACATACCTAAAATATTGCAAGTAAGCAGTATTTTTGTGTTCAAATGAGACCTTACCAACGGATGGCAATTAGGGTCAAAAATCCCTGGGAGTGCAACCACCTGCAAAATAACAAGATCATCAGATTCCCTTTCATCACTGGCAACGAGTGAAGAGGTAAATGTGTAAAGCAACAACTTTTATTAATGGTGAAAGTTTTGTAACCAGTTGTTACAAATCAGTAAACATATTATGTCCTCACATACTTCCTTCTAGAAGGAAACATGGCATCCAATACGGCGTCGCCCAGAGACTTAGACCTGCTCCATGGTTATATGTTATAAATCTGCCGATATTTTTCAACAACTGTGTATCTTTGAATTCATTTAACACAACATTTTGATGGATATTTCCAGAGATTAATGGTAAAAACTACATATTGTCACTTTAATTGTTTTTAATTAATTAATAATTTTTATGTTATTTTATTGCATCATATTCTTTTCCTTGTGAAACGTCTCTTAATTTTGCTTGAGATGCGCTAGATGAAAGAACATTTCTATATTATTATTAATGATTAGTCAGAGCATGTTCTCCGGAGTAAACGCGTTTCCATGAGCGCGCTGACAGGAGATCCGTCTGGAATTATGCTGTGATTTGGGACCCGTTGTGGAGCGACAGATAAAGCGCACAAATCCAATTCCAGTCCATATTCTACATTACAACTATGAGAACCTCCCAGAACCTCCTCTGCTCCCTGATCATATATGCATTACCGTGGTAACCAGATGGAATGACAGCTCAGAAGAGGCTGCACTCTTGAACATTTCCAAAGAAAACTAACTCCAACCAGAACCAGAACGCTCCTCCTTGAACCGTCACCTCATCGTGGTGGAGGAGTTTGAGTGCCCTGATGATCCTACGAGCTATGTTGTCTGGGGCACTTTGTGCCTCTGGTAGGGTCTCCCATGACAAATGGGTCTTAGGTGAAGGGTGAGACAAAGAATGGTTCATGGACGTAAAAACAAAGAGTTGGAGTACCCGCCCTGGAGGGTTACCGGGGTCCCACCCTGGAGCCAGGCCTGGGGTTGGGGCCTGTGAGCGAGTGATTAGTGGCTGTCCAGTGCCCGAACCAGATACATGGGCTCATCCAACTGTGGACCCATCACCAGCAGGAGGAACATGAAGGGTCTGGTGCAGTGTGGATCGGGTGGAAGACCAAGGCGGGAGCCTTGGCGGGCCAATCCCTGGACAAGGAAACTGGTTTTTGGGACATGGAACGTCACCTCGCTGGCGGGGGAAGGAGCAGGAGCTTGTGGCAGAGGTTGAGCGGTACTGGCTAGATATAGTCGGACTCACCTCGACACATAGCACTGGCTCTGGAACCTAAGTCCTTGAGAGGGGTTGGACACTCTCCTTTGCTGGAGTTGCTCCGAGTGAGAGGCGGAGGGCTGGGGTTGGCTTTTTGTTAGCCCCAAAACTCTCTACCTGTGTGTTGGGGTTTACCCCGGGGGACGAGAGGGTAGCTTCCTTGCGCCTTCAGGTCGGGGAATGGGTCCTGACTGTTGTTTGTGTTTATGGGCCAAATATCAGTTCAGAGTACCCACCCTTTTTTGAGTCCCTGGGACGAGTGCTAGATAGTACTCCATCAGGGGACTCCAATGTCCTGCTGGGGGACTTCAATGCTCACGTGGGCAATGACAGCTTGACATGGAGGGGTGTGATTGGGAGGAACTGATCTGAACTCGAGTGGTGTTTCGTTATTGGACTTCTGTGCAAGTGGCAGTTTGGCCATAACGAACACATAAGGATGCCCATCGGTACACTTGGTACCAGGGCAGCCTAGGTCGCAGGTCTATGACAGACGTTGTAGTCTGACCTGCGGCCGTATGTTTTGGACACCCGAGTGAAGAGGGGAGCGGAGCTGTCAACTGATCACCACCTGGTGGTGAGTTGGATCAGATGGCAAGGGAAGATGCCGCTTAGACCTGGCAGACCCAAACACATAGTGAGGGTCTGCTGGGAATGCCTGGCAGAAGAACCTGTCAAGACGGTCTTCAACTGCCACCTCCGGCAGAGCTTTGACTATGTCCTGAGAGCAGTGGGGGACATTGACTCAGAATGGGCCTTGTTCCACTCTGTGATTGTTGAGGCTGCTGTTGCTAGCTGTGGTCGCAAGGTGGCCGGTGCCAGTCGTGGTGGCAACCCCCGTACCCGCTGGTGGACACTAGAGGTTCGGGGAGCCATCAGGCTGAAGAAGGAGGCCTACAGGGCGTGGCTGGTCTGTGGGTCTCTGGAGGCAACAGACAGGTACCGGATAGCCAAGCGGGGTGCAGCAGTGGCAGTTGCAGAGGCAAAATCTCGGGCATGGGAGGAGTTTGGTGAGGCCATGGAGAAAGACTATCGATTGGCTCCAAAGAGGTTCTGGCAAACTGTCCGGCGCCTCAGGAGAGGAAGGCAGCAACTCGCTCACACTGTTTACAGTGGGGATGGGGAGCTGCTGACGTCAACTGGGGCTGTAGTCGGACGGTGGAAGGAATACTTTGAGGAGCTCCTCAACCCCACCTTTGCGCATTCCGAGGAGGAACCAGAGCCGGGAGACCCGGGGATGGACTGTCCAATCTCTGGGACAGAAGTTGCTGAGGTAGTCAAACAACTACACAGCGGCGGAGACCCGGTGGCGGATGAGATTCATCCTGGGTATCTCAAGGCTATGGATGTTGTAGGGCTGCCGTGGTTGACACGTCTCTGCAACATTGCGTGGTCATCGGGGGCAGTTCCTGAGGAGTGGCAGACCGGGGTGGTGGTCCCCATCCTTAAGAAGGGTGACCTGAGAGTGTGTACCAACTATAGGGGATCACAATTCAATTCAATTCAATTCAAATTTATTTATATAACGCCAAATCACGACAAGAGTCATCTCAAGGCACTTCACATAATAAACATTCCAGTCCAGGTCAGTTCATTAAGCCAATCACAAAAAATGTTTCCTATATAAGGAACCCAGCAAATCCTCATACTAAGTAAGTATTTAGCGACAGTGGAGAGGAAAACTCCCTTTTAACAGGAAGAAACCTCCAGAGGATCCTGGCTCAGAATAAGCAGCCATCCTCCACGACTCAATAGGGATCGAGAAGACAGAGCTTATAGTTATAGCATATATATAGTTTACCCGTTTAATTATAGATCCACTAGGATAAATACAATAAAGTTTATCTCTCACCAAATAGAATATTTACTAAGAAATCACAATGTAACCATAGACACACTACTTGGTGTGTGTGTGTGTGTGTGTGCGTGCGTGCGTGTGTGCGTGCTTGCGTGTGTGTGTGTGTGTGTGTGTGTGTGTGTGTGTGTTCTGTCTTATCCATCCCCAGTGAGTCGTGGAGGATGGATTCTCTGAAGGTTTCTTCCTGTTAAAAGGGAGTTTTCCTCTCCACTGTCGCTGCATGCTTGCTTAGTATGAGGATTGCTGTAAAGACTCTGACACCAGTCAGTGACTCGATGCGACCTGCTGGGTTCCTTATATAGGAAACTTTTTTTCTGATTGGCTTAATGAACTGACCTCTACTGGAATGTTTTACTACTTGAAGTGCCCTGAGACGACTCTTGTCGTGATTTGACGCTATATTCAGCCACCTAAAATAGGTTTTATTTAAAATATTTCCTCTTTTATCAGCTTTTTTCATTAAAAAATAACATTACATAATCAGTCTGGCATATAAAGGGATACATATACAGTATTTTGTTGTTTTGATCAGAACTGGAGTTGATCACAAGATTTTACCCCAAAGAGTAAAAAAAAAAAAATCTGTATAGATTTTAGACATTTTCAGAAGTGGACATTTTGTCCATAATGACTCACGAGGGTAGTGATTTTTAAATCTGTTTCTACGCAAAAACTGTTATTGCAGTCATTTTTATTTTTTTAGATATTTGGGGCGACGGTGGCACAGGAGTTAAGTGCTCACTCCGTGATCTTAAGGTTGCAGGTTCAAGCCCCGCTCAGTCTGTTGCTGCCATTGTGTCCTTGGGCAAGACACTTAACCCGCCTTGCCTGCAGTGGTTGTTGGAGGGACCGGTGGCGCTTATGTACGACAGACTCGCCTCTGTCAGTGCGCCCCAGGGCAGCTGTGCCTACAAGGTAGTTCATCACCACCAGTGTGTGAATGGGTGAATGCCTGATTGTGTTGTAAAGTGCCTTGGGGGGTTCCAGGACTCTAGAAGGCGCTATATTAAATGCAGGCCATTTACCATTTTACCATATTTCATGACATAACCATGGCAAAATCATGCCACAGGAAAAAAAAAGTTGTTTTGGTTTGTTTTCATGGATTTCAGCAATGACATGCAGTAATCACACTGGCATTTCAAGGGATGATGTCATTAAAATGGTTGATGTTTTGATAGGGTGCAGGAGGGCTGAAGCTGTTTAACAGATCTATGGAAGAAAAAGCTAAATAAATATTATTGTAAACATTTTTATAGCCACTTTTAGGAGTGGCCGTTTTTGTCCAAGGACTCAAGAGTAAAGTTAGGGAACAGATGGCTTTTGGTGTGCTGATGTGTAAACTTGTAAAACTGAAAGTGAGGACTTTCTATTTTCCTTGACTTGATATATTTGCATAATCCAATAACCACTGAGCTTTTTTTACACCTATTTTGCTCATTAAGTATGGTGTTTCAAAATGCTGTGTTGTGATAGTTGATGAGGTTGAATTTAAATGAAGCTGTATTTAATTTTATTTATGCAAAAGAGATTTCATGAATGCTGTAACAGCTGCTAATGATTACAGCTAGCATACATCTTCATTTGAAGACATTTCACATTTGAATGAATATTGTTGGAAATGTGGACAGCAGCCATGCAAAAACAGGTAAGGAGCCAGTTATACACAGAGTACACTTAGTCTTTCAAATCAGGCCTTAATGTTCAACATTTTCCCGAGTCATTTGTTTTAGTTAGAGTCAAATACGAACCAGTTTTCCTTTGGAAAGCTTACACAGATACATCATAACTGGAGCCTGTTAAACTGCTTTGGTTTTATTCAATTTAGCACATTTGTATTGGAGTAATTATTTCTTTGCTGTAACAATGCTTCTCAGTAATAAATCTTATATCATTAAAAAGACTGATTAGCCACTACCAGGTAGGACTTCATAAGATCTGTGGATTGAGCAACACAGCTAAATAAAAGTAACTCCACCAACTGTAGCATAGTCCCCTACAGAGGAAAACATGGACCAAAATGGAAAATAGAAAAAAAAACTAAGGCAGGGGAAATATTGAAGGCACTCAAAGGGAGAGAAAAACAGGAAAAAGAGGAGGACTAATAAAAAGCGAAATCAACTCATGTCAGAAGAGGGGAGAGTTTCGCAAATCCAGTTAAAGGTAAGACTGTCGAAAATTTACTGTAAGGGGCCCCATGTCTGTTTGCCTTGGGCCCCCAAATTGCTAAATCCGCCTCTGGTCCCCTGCTATGTTCTCCTGTTTGTACTCAGTCGTGTTGAGTGAACACCACACACTGACCAGTCATAGGTTTGTTTTAGCTTGGATCCCATGGAGATGTGTCAGGCATCTGCGGGCAGGCAGGGATTGTGCAGACAAACACAAACCATGTTTCGGTCTTGTCTGGTGTTAAAACTAGGAACAAACCTTTCACATTTTTCTGCTTATGTGAAGATCTGACAAGTTAGCTGTCAAGTAATGTCTTTTTGTGTTGAATCAACCGAGTCAACAGAAAAGCCCTTTTTAGCATGAACGACTCAGTAAACTTGAAGAACATAGAAGTGAGATGAGAGCCTCTCAAGACATACTTTTAACTCCAAACATTAGTTATGTAGTAATCTCTTTGCTGCTTCCTGTGGGAGGAGACTTAGTGACCCGCTTTTAACTCTGTGTTCTTCAGCCCAACAAGCTGCGCGTCCTCAGGCTCGACTCTTTAATGGTGAAAGTGAAGGGCTCTTTGCAACCAATTAAATACAACACCAGTACGTGGAACGAGTCTTTATCAGTCTTGACTTAAGCACTATGCAATCTTTACATCTTATGATGAAATAAACAGTCAATCTTCAGAACTTGCTTTGGTTCAGAAGTAAAATGGGAAACATTTGCGTCTGTTGTTTTTCAGAGAAAAACGTCGGAGTAGAAGAGTCTGACTCTATTACTTAACCAGTACAAATGTCAGAATCGAATGTTTAGTTCATCATAACGTTCACCAAGTTACACTTATCAGAGAAAAGCTAAAAGCTTGGTGGTTAGCAGTAGCAGCTAATAACACAGTAGCTGTCTGATGCTGTCGTTTAGGTGACTAGAGAAGAGGGTTCCTGTACGCTCATAAAAGTCCATAATCATTTGAATGTTAGGCCTCAGAGTCCTAAAGAACTATGTTTTTATATTTTTATTAAAATATATCATTTAGAGCAGAAGGAGTCACCGCTCATCTGGCTAAGGTGCTGATCAAAAGTGGAATGAACAAGATACGAATCCACACACTTCAATCTGCGATGTGAGAGCTTTATCAGTCGAGCTTTCGGTCAGAGACCTTCATCAGGAGTTGTGGAGGTTCACACAAAACAGTCCTTAGTTAAACAGGTTAGTTGATGTCAAACACCTGTCTGCTTTCGTTACAGAAAGCATATGCTGCTGTACATGGGTGTTACACCCCTCCCGGCCTGGGATCTGGGATCTGGGAGCTTTCTTCAGCTGAATGAAGATCAGACTGAGATCCTCATCTGTGCTCCAGACAAGCTGGTTCCCAAAGTCAGAGACTCTCTTGGTCAGCTTGCTTCTCACACCAAACCTTCTGTCAGGAATCTTGGTGTGACCATTGACCCAGCTCTCACCCTGGATTCTCATGTCAGTTCTCTTGTTCGATCTTCCTTCTTCCATCTCAGGAACGTTGCTAAGCTGAGTCCCGTTCTGTCTCGCTCTGAACTTGAGGCAGTTCTCCACACCTTCATCTCCTCACGCTTAGACTGCTGTAACTCTCTTTTCACGTGTCTGAGCAGAACCTCCCTGAACCGTCTACAGGTGGTTCAGAACGCCTGTGCTCGGCTTCTGACCAAGTCCTCCAAACACACCCACATCACCCCGCTTCTCCTCCAGCTTCACTGGCTGCCAGTCAACTTCAGGGTTCATTTCAAGATCCTGGTTCTGGTCTATAGGGCCTTACATGGACAAGCACCATCTTACATTGGTGATCTTCTTAGTCCCTACACCCCCAGCAGGCCCCTGAGGTCCAGTGATCAAAGCCTACTGGTTGTGCAGCACCAGGCTAAAGGTCAAAGGTGACAGATCATTTGCTGCTGTGGCCCCCAGACTTTGGACCTCTCTCCCCCTGAGCCTGAGATCAGTGGACTCAGTGGTCTCCTTTAAAAAGCAGCTGAAGACTCACTTGTTCAAGCTGGCTTTTGTATGACCTTCTTCACCTCTCTCTCTTTATTCTGCTCTCCCCACCTATTCCACCTTCCTCAGGATCCACTGATTTCCCTCTTTCCTATTCTCTTTCTCTCTTTCTTTACATTTTTTCTTTTAAATCGCAATAGCTTATGTTTGCTCATTTTAAATATATTTTTAAACATTTTCTAAATGTTTTTTTTATATTTTTACATTTTTTTTTATTGTTTTGTTTTTGTGAAGCACCTCGTGATTTTTTTCTTGAGGGGCGCTATAGAAATGATATTTTCTTCTCCAACAAGGGAATCAACACAAGCGTGGTGGGAGCAAACACGAGGACAAATAAAAGTTCAAACAGAGTTAATTACCTAAAAGTGTCCCTGGCAGGTATAAATCAGGTAGATGAAAATAAAAATGCCAGAGGTCTGATTAAATCTATTATACTAAATATAAGTCTCAAGATCTGGGCAAGGCCCCACACACGTACGATACCCTGTCCGGGGTAAGTTTCCTCCTTCTGGTCCTGTGTTACTCCAACTGTGACAGACGTCTTACGCTTTTCTCTCTCTCTTTCTGGAAGCCGGTGGTTCTCCTCCAGGAAAAGATCTCCGTGTCTGTATAAAAATGCAAGTCTCTAGTTCTCTCCGTTTCCCTCTGGTTGTGTCAGAATGCCGTCTCAGGTTTTCCCCGTTTGTCGCTCGTCTCTGGACTCTCTGTGTCGTTCCTCTGCTGCTCGTCTCCCTCTTGTGCCCGATCCGTGTGCCCGATTGTGCTCGATCTCGCTCGACCTCTTCCTGTTCCGTCTCTTCCTCCTTTGTAAGGCTTCTCGATGAGTGCTGATTATCCGCAGCTGGTGTCAGCGGGCCGACGGGAAGGGTGCGTCTCAGCCTGCCTCTCTCCATGGTGCTGATCCTCCAGATCTCAGCGGGGGCCGGAGCGAGGAGCTGTCCATGGTGTGGTCGGTAAACGGAGCTCAGGAACGCAGAGGTCATGACAGTGGGTTAGGGTTATCAGCTGTTGCAACCGAAATGACAAGGTAGGCGGAGCTGAATAAAATATAGGGCTCAAATAGATGGCGCCTGCGTAATCATAATAAGTCATATCAAAACAATATCATGTGAGCATCCTGAGCGTTTAATGGACAGCCATGTGAACATCCATGTGTGGTTTATGTCAGAGTCATAGTGATTCCATAATGCAAGTCTCTGCAACCTTCAACGACAGGAAGCAGCCTCGATTCTAAAATAATCCAATCGGTCTTTGTCAGTCACATGACTAACATTCCTCCCAGTGCCATCTTGGAAGATGAGAGCAAGTAATCAACATGAGGAAAACAAGCAGAGAGCACAGAATGAAAGCTAGAATTTACAGTATACTCTATTACAGTGGTACACAAATGGCGGCCCGCGGGCCGGACGTGGCCCGCGAGCCCTCTCTTTGTGGCCCACAAACCCCGCGCGCACCCCCCACCCCCGACCGGGAAGTTTAGGATAGAGCTGAGGAAACTAATCAATTATCAATGCATGAGAAGCGGGCGTAAACGGTTTTGCATCATAGAAGAGGACCATGACCAGTTATAGTGGAATGTAGTTGTGTTATTTTAACGGCGGCACCAGCGCAGCATCCACATCTGTCAGAGCGGTGTTCTCCACATTTACCGGGTAGGAAACTTTGGTCTGTCTTCATGTGGTGCTGCAGGGCTGAGCGCTGGAGTCATAACCTGAGACCGAACCCGAACCGAATCAGCCCGACCGGTTCTGTTGGATTTGGGCCGTAAATTATGTTAATTGAGCGGGTTGTCATGGGGCGTGCTCCCGCTCGCTCGATCAGCGACTGAGAGAGAGAGCGGCAGATTGTCTGCTCACACAACAGAGAGGATCGGAGGACGCTCCTCCAAACACGTGTTATTATTTTCATAATTTCATTGTTGTTTCTCCTGGAAGCGCTCAGTCAGACCGAGGGCTGTGATGTCGGGAGATCCGGTCTTGGGGAGGGGGCGGGGTCAGTGATGGCGGCTGCAGCGTAACCTGTCTCTTTTATTCAGGGACACAGAGAAGTTAAAAGGAGAGAGAAATAGAAGATAGAAGTTCTTGTTCCACTTTATTCTTTTGTGTCATGATGATAAACTGATGTTAAATTCAGCTTAAGGAGAAACTGGGAGGAAGCTTTGGTTCATTTTAGGTTACAGGAGACCTTGTCTCCTATCTGCTCCTCCAGAGACAGCATGGACATGAGGGTCACATGGTGAGGGTCCCACAGGACAGGTTAGTGCAGTCACACAGCCGAGCTGTGCGTTACAGCCAGCAATACAACAGCAGCAGCACCCCACGCTAACTGGACTCACTCTATGTCTGAGCCCAGCAACCCCACGAAGGACACTCATTTCAGCCTCTTGCATGTGCGATCGTGCTCTAGCGGGCATTACCCAAAGGTCATGACCATAAGGGACAATTGCATGAATGATTGACTGATAAAATGGGACTGGTTGATAAAACAGCCAAGATAGAAATGACACAAGTGTTAGATAGAACAGTCATTCATTTTAAAGTGTTGTAATTATGAATTTGCTGCACATTCAAGGTAAAATTTGAAAGGAATATTACATCATATCGTGTCAGAATACCCCTTTCTATTTCCTATTCACAAAGAAGCATCCTTCAGGTAAAGGTGCACGGAGGAATACTTTTGTTGCAAACAATGTAGGAATTATTTTAGCCTTTTTCTAAAGTTTGTTGTGCTCTCCTCACATAAAATGACGCACCGTGCTTCTGTTTAACGTTTTTAAGTGTCCGAGATTCAGATCTTGTGGATTCCTTTTTGTTTTCCTACAGCATGTTTTTCACATAGGTTTTTGCAAATGACATCATAATAGTAACTCGTAAAGCCAGAAGAAAGTAATAGCACACCTCTGCAGATTGAGCCAATTTAATGTGTCATTTGTGTGGGTGCACCCTAGTGTGAGTCGCATTAAGTCTGATAGAAGTAATAACAGGGATCACTTTAGAGGTGAGGAACAGTGTGTGTTATCCTGAAACACCTGCAGCAAATCCATGTAGTTAAACTCCAATAAATCAATTCCTTATTAAATTCCTTTTTTGTTTGCTGATTAAAATGAAAAAAAAAATGTTTTTGTTTTTACGAAGAACCAGAAAGTGATGCAATGTGGCATCAGAGACTTTTTAACACTTCTGCATGTAAAAAGGTGGATTTTTTTTTACTATAACACAGATTATTACAACCTAAAACTGGCAAAGGTATGACTGGGTTAATGATTTTAACTTCATGAAGTTTAGGGATGTCCTGATCCGATCACACGATCGGAAATCGCCCCGATCACGTGGTTTCAGACTGGTCGGTACTCGGGCTTTACTTCCCGATCCAAGCCCCGGTCTGGACTCGGATACTGGGTTCAAATTACAGGAGAGCAACTTGGTTCTCCCTAAAGGTTGTCAGGCTCCCCTGATGCCCTTAACTTACACACCCAGAAGGAGCACAAAACTGATCCAGTTTCTACCTTTATTATATTATTTATATGGACTCAGTGTAGCAGGGATTCTTCTGGGCAGAGCGGCAGGCAGACCGCTGATTATTCATGAACTCCAGCTGCGTTCTGCACACGACCACAGAAACATTTTCTGTTTATAAGTGGCGTCACCAAAAATATGTAATTAACACACAGTCATTCGTGTCCGTTCATTTTCTCTCTGGTAAGTTCTGTCTGTGTTTGAGCATGAAGTGTGCTGCAGCGCTCGTCACTGGCGCAGCCGGGCAGCACGGCACACACTCCGCTTTTTTGGTGGTCAATAGATCAATTAGATCTGCTGGTTAAAAAGTTACTTGTGAGGTGAAAAAGAAGGAAGCAGGCAGGATTTTTTCTGGACAGGAAGACCAGAGACAGACAGGACAGGAAGATCAGAGACAGACAGGACAGGAAGTTCAGAGACAGACAGGACAAGAAGACCAGAGACAGACAGGACAGGAAGACCAGAGACAGACAGGACAAGAAGACCAGAGACAGACAGGACAGGAAGACCAGAGACAGACAGGACAGGAAGACCAGAGACAGACAGGACAGGAAGATTAGAGACAGACAGGACAGGAAGATTAGAGACAGACAGGACAGGAAGATCAGAGACAGACAGGATAGGAAGATTAGAGACAGACAGGACAAGAAGTTCAGAGACAGACAGGACAGGAAGATCAGAGACAGACAGGACAGGAAGATCAGAGACAGACAGGACAGGAAGTTCAGAGACAGACAGGACAGGAAGATCAGAGACAGACAGGACAGGAAGATCAGAGACAGACAGGACAGGAAGGTCAGAGACAGACAGGACAGGAAGACCAGAGACAGACAGGACAGGAAGTTCAGAGACAGACAGGACAGGAAGATCAGAGACAGACAGGACAGGAAGATCAGAGACAGACAGGACAGGAAGATCAGAGACAGACAGGACAGGAAGTTCAGAGACAGACAGGACAGGAAGATCAGAGACAGACAGGACAGGAAGTTCAGAGACAGACAGGACAGGAAGATCAGAGACAGACAGGACAGGAAGTTCAGAGACAGACAGGACAGGAAGATCAGAGACAGACAGGACAGGAAGATCAGAGACAGACAGGACAGGAAGGTCAGAGACAGACAGGACAGGAAGATCAGAGACAGACAGGACAGGAAGATCAGAGACAGACAGGACAGGAAGTTCAGAGACAGACAGGACAGGAAGACCAGAGACAGACAGGACAGGAAGTTCAGAGACAGACAGGACAGGAAGGTCAGAGACAGACAGGACAGGAAGATCAGAGACAGACAGGACAGGAAGATCAGAGACAGACAGGACAGGAAGTTCAGAGACAGAAAGGACAGGAAGATCAGAGACAGACAGGACAGGAAGTTCAGAGACAGACAGGACAGGAAGTTCAGAGACAGACAGGACAGGAAGATCAGAGACAGACAGGACAGGAAGTTCAGAGACAGACAGGACAGGAAGGTCAGAGACAGACAGGACAGGAAGATCAGAGACAGACAGGACAGGAAGATCAGAGACAGACAGGACAGGAAGTTCAGAGACAGACAGGACAGGAAGACCAGAGACAGACAGGACAGGAAGTTCAGAGACAGACAGGACAGGAAGATCAGAGACAGACAGGACAGGAAGGTCAGAGACAGACAGGACAGGAAGGTCAGAGACAGACAGGACAGGAAGTTCAGAGACAGACAGGACAGGAAGATCAGAGACAGACAGGACAGGAAGATCAGAGACAGACAGGACAGGAAGATCAGAGACAGACAGGACAGGAAGTTCAGAGACAGAAAGGACAGGAAGATCAGAGACAGACAGGACAGGAAGTTCAGAGACAGACAGGACAGGAAGATCAGAGACAGACAGGACAGGAAGTTCAGAGACAGAAAGGACAGGAAGTTCAGAGACAGACAGGACAGGAAGATCAGAGACAGACAGGACAGGAAGTTCAGAGACAGACAGGACAGGAAGGTCAGAGACAGACAGGACAGGGAGGCAGGAAAATGAAAACCAAGAAAACAAAACAAAGTTCATAAATAAATAAAATGTAGGTAGATTTATCCCACTACACGTTTGTACCTGTATAAAGAATCATTTATCAGCATGTAGTATTTATATAGTTGATTCAATTCAGATCGTCTTCAAAACTCCGTCCCATGCCCAGGGCCGTATCTAAGCATTTTGGGGGCCGAGGCAAAATAGACCCCTGCCAGGTATTTTAAGTTGAAGTGCTATCTGCTTTTATATTAGACTTTTTATATTTGCAATAAAGTCCAAACGTGAAGAATTTATGTTATTTATGACTTGATTGTTCAAGCTACCTCACAGACGTGATCTGTTGTTGAAAATTAAAATAAAAGGTACTGAAATTAGCTTTATTAGTTTTTTTATGCTGAATTTGCATATATTGGTGATGTCTGTCGGTGTGATGATAAGAACGGTGATTTGGCGTTCCCTGATGGTGAAATGTGGATAGCTCATCTGAAATCAGCTCAGTCATCACAACCCCAAGTTTCAGACTTCATTATTAGAAGTATGAGCGATGAGGCTATTTTAATACATTTATAACATCAACACTTTTCTAATGCATGTTTCTCCTGAAAACCTTTTTTACAGAAATATGAAGAAATGATGATTAAATCTTTATGATTTGACACGTTAGAGACTAAGGTTTAATTAGTACCTTTATATTATATTTCTGCCTGCTTGAACTTTGCTGTTGGTTTAAAAACCAGAAATGTGACTCGAAGTTACAAATTTTTGAAATTTTTTTTTTCAAATAAATCATAATTTTTTAAATTTTGTCCACCCATAAACATAATTTTGTAAGGACAGACAGAAGCACGCACGTGCACAAGCACAGAGACAGATACACATGCACAGACGTACACACGTATGTGCGCACACTAACATACGCAGACACACACACAAGAAGACAGACAGATAGAAACACACACAGACAGACAGACACATGTTCAAACGCACACAGATGCACGCACGTGTGCACGCACATGTCCAGACACACACTTAGTCCCCTGAAACATGCTGAAATGCAAACGCACAAACCCCTCCATCACGTGGGTCCACAAAGCTTTCCCTCTGTGACTGGAAGACTGTAATTTTCTCCTTCAGCTTCATTTAATTAGAAGCGGCGAGAGAAAAGGGCAGGATTTGAGTCCGTCTGGCAGGGTTAGCATGTAATGTGGCTCAGTGTTGGACCTAAGCGGGATAACTCACTGGATTATGTCAGACAAAATCCCTGAATCATTCCTTACACACACACACACACACACACACACACACACACACACACGCACGCACACACACAAACTTGCATTGTGTTTGGAAGCCATGAACAAAGCAGAGTAAACCTGTTGTTGGAAAGTTAAGGTAAAGAAAAACTTGTAAAAGATCTAAAAATTGTTCTCAGACACAAGGGCGTCAGTTTGTTTTCAGAACGGCTGGGGACAATAACCATACACTTGAGTGGGGTTTAAAAATTGCTGGGGACAATAAAGTAGGCTAGCACAGGGGTCGGCGGCTCTGGAGCCGCATGCGGCTCTTCCATCCATCTGATGCGGCTCTCTGTGCTTGTAAAATAATGAATGGATATTTAAATAAAAAGCTTTATATTTTACTGCATTAATTTTACATCTGTATGCCAATTCTAAATGTAAAGATTGTCTGCGTAAACCTAAACAGGTCCAATCCGGTCTTACTGTGAGACCGGGTTGACGCGTCACGCTTGTGCATAATCGTATCGGCGCTTCCTGAGCTGGAGGATGTCAGATTCTGGGCTTCTCCTCAGACAGGTTCCTGGATGTGTCGCCACATTGGAGACAGGAACAAGCGCTATTCAGCCAAAGTTTCATAATCAGGTGTGGCAGTGTGAGGGTCCTGTCACAGTGTCCCGATAGATCATGCGCCCTGGCTACTTGGCCAAGGGGATGTCCCTTTGGCTGACTGGTAAGAGCGTACGACTCTCACGCGGGAGTCTGGGGATCGAATCCTGCCCGGGTCCTCGTTTCTCCACCTTGCCACATATTGACGGATAAACTCAAGGATGTTGAATGTTTTGAAAGAATTACCCCGACTCACACTGATGCACATGGATGAGCTGACATTTTAATCGTTACGCACATCGCAGAGGTAACTTGATTCCCATCAGAACATCAGAGCTTTATACTGGACACTGTGTTCAGCGCGGCTCGAGCGCCCACGGTGGACAGTGGGCTGAAGATCTGAGGGGTTCGCAGCGCAGTGCAGAACCACGGCGCATGCATTGATTTCCTCCCACTGAAGCGGTCTGGAAAGCCAGTCTCTCTGAGGGATGTGTCACTTGGAAAAATGTTCTTTTTATGAAATTATGAAACTTTGGCTGAACAACGCTTGTTCCCGTCTCTATTATGGAGACGCATTACGCATCCAGTCTGAGGCAGAATAGCTCTTCAGCTCAGAAAGCTCCTGTAGAGACATTTGATCACGCACAAAGTTCATGTGGAGCAGAAGCGGTCGGGCCACGGCAGGTGAAATGTTCCTACATGAAGTGAAACTGTTTAATTGTAACATTAATATGTTACTGGACACGCTGGTCTGGTTGGTTAGACCAGTGTTTGAAGTGGAAAACACACACACACACACACACACACACACACACACACACACCAATTAAAATAATGCTGATAGCGTGGACTAGAAGACAGGTGATGGTTTACGTATTTAAATGATGATCAGGCTGCTGTAAAATGTAATCTCCATCAACATCCAGACACAATTATCCTCTATTCTTTCTCTAGTCGCTCTGCTCTTGTCTGGGCTGACGTAGCTGACGGTGCGCGCGGCGCACCTAGCTAGTGGCTGATGCACATTTTACGCATTTGGAGAGGTGGACTGGATGCTTTGCTTTTACTGGAAGATGGTCCACTTAACGCGCGGGTGTAGACTAAATATTAATGACAAATGAATGAAAATTAAATTGGGAGTTTTTACTTCATATTTTAGAAATAAAAATGACGGGGGAACACATTTATGACGTCTTTTTAAACTAAATTTTCTAGCGCGACCTGCCTGCTTCACTAAGTCACTGCTTATTAAGGTCCGTCCAGAATTACCGTGGCCCACCCAAAAATGAAAACGTGGCGCCGCGCCTGTTATAAACCTCTGCAAATTGTTGTTCTTCACTTTATCAAACTCAGACTTTGTACAGCTAATGTCAACATGTAAAATTATGAATTCAGTCGAGCTCCTCCGTCCCTCCCTCTCCTGCTCTCCTGGAAGCCCGACATCGGCTGTCAGAAGCGGAGGTGAAGAAGGAGATGAGGCAAACAGAGTGAGTGCGACGTAAAGAAACCAGACTGGTGTGGAGGTGAGCAAAACAGCTGGAAAAGTGTGGGTGTTGAATCCCCCACGGGTGCGACGCCCATGCGAGCGACCGGTACCGGCTGCTTTCACCTGGTTGTGAGCAGCTCTCTGCTGTCTGAGGGTAGGCCCCGCCCACAACGCTGCGGCCGCTGTGGCTCCCAGTGTTTTCTTTACTGTGGGAAACGGGTAATAATGGCTCTTTGATGGGAACAGGTTGCCGACCCCTGGATAAGATCTGAGCTGGTAAAACAAAAATCCTCATCAGCAGGCTTTTTTTAAAGTGGGGGGGGACACAGCTGCCAATCACAAATTTTGCCGGGGACATGTCCCCGGCGTCCCCGGTTAAAATGACGCCTATGCTCAGACATGATGTTTGACGTTGCTTGTGCAGCCTGGAGCTGATGTCTGATTGCAGCCCTTCATTCTGGATAGAGAGCTTGTAGCCAGGAGCTAATGACAGCACACGGGCATGAGGATTTTGAGAATGTAGCCCTGCTCCCTTTGCTGCACACACACTTCAGCCTTTCTGAACAGAAATGCTCTTCTTGAA
Organism: Nothobranchius furzeri; assembly: GCF_043380555.1. Classification (NCBI taxonomy): domain Eukaryota; kingdom Metazoa; phylum Chordata; class Actinopteri; order Cyprinodontiformes; family Nothobranchiidae; genus Nothobranchius; species Nothobranchius furzeri. The sequence goes on along the minus strand of NC_091749.1, from coordinate 4,852,484 downwards.
ATGTTGTGTTGCAGCTCCTTTGTGGGAACTGCTTTGGTCTAACCCTCATTTCTGTAGGGCTGCAGATTCTTTTCTTTCTTCATTGATTGATTGTTGAGTTGTGGAAGTTCTACCATCCAAGTATCCCCTCATGTCCAGCAGAGCAGGAGGAGGTGTGCCGGTGAAGGCTCAGTCATCCAGGGATGGTAGGATTATTTATTTCCTGATGATGTTTCCTTCCAAGCCTAACTGTAGTCGGTTCTCAGTTTAAGGTTGGTCTATCACTTTTGACAAAGAAGAAGAAGAAGAGATGGCCCAAGCAGCTGTGGAGAGGGAAGTCTGGGCATGTCGGCATACGCTGCCGCTTCCACGACCCGACTCTGGATAAGCAGTTGAAAATGGACAGAGGGGTGGCACAGAATCGGTGTGCTGAGAGATGAGCTGAACCCGTGAGCAGCCTTTTGCAGGAGCGGAAACCGACTCTGACTGAAAACAAAGCTTCACCAAATACCTGCACCTCCTGTCTGGCAATCCTGAATAAATCATTTTGAATTACCCACTTTCCCCTCTGCAGCCGTGAAACATGGAAATCATTTCATCGACAGCGCACGGACGGGAAGACAGCAGGAATCGGGCTTATTAAATGTGTTCAGACTGTCACAATTTGGGAAGCTCTTCCAACGGGTTTGCAGAGAGCCTATAATGTGTTAGCCCTGCATTAGAAACATGGACGAGCTCCGCTGCTCCGTGAGTGTGTGCGTGCGGATCACCGACACTCCTCCCAGACACGTTTTAAAAATGAAAGAGGTGTTGCCGTTGAACACATTTATCAGAAATCCTCCAAAGAAAGAAAATGTAGGGCATGCACTCACTCTCTCACATGTGTGTGTGTTTCACACAGGTTAGCTAACACGTTTGCATTCGTGCTTACAGAAGCAGGCGTCTTTCAGCCGAGGTTTACAGCTGTGCTGTCATAAAGTAGTCTAAAATGGCTCCTGTCATTCTTTTATGTTACTAAATATTTTCACTTGCAGTCAGAATAAAAATTTTAGGTCACCAAGCAGAACTGGGACCAATACTGAGAGCGGACGCTCACAGATACCGATCACACAGACTGGCCGTACATTTTCTATGAATCTATAATGAGCGCTACAGGCGGCACGATCTGGGAATAAAGGGACGATAACATATGGCCTGTTTTAATTTAGACAAAGATGTTTTTATGTTTTAAAGAGAAAGAAAAGAAGACTTGCAGCACAATCGGTGAGTTTGTTTGGACCACAACTTCAACGTCTCACGCTCACAACCCAGGGTTTAGAGCTGAAAATGTCTCTTGGATGAGAGGTAATAACCCGAAAAGTCCAGATGTTTTCAGTTAAATCTCTTAAGATGATCATGTCCAGAAAGACTGAGAATCTACACCTAAATGCTGAAAAGCATCACAACCGTTCAGTCAAAAGGAACACTGAAACACCTGAATGTAGATGCTATCAGTAACAGGTGTATAACTTTAAAAGCTCTAAACAGTCTAAGTGCAGGAAAGCAAAACAAATCTCACAACTTGGTGTGTTGTGAGATTAATAATGATGATGATGATGATGATGATTAAGGTTATTTTTATTCTAACCGTTTTAAGAGGTATGAGAGTAATGTTATGTGTTAGTTTAAGTTTGATGGACAGTTCAGTGGGTGGAAAGGGTTGTTTCTGGTTCTGGTCCAGGGGCGGCGTTAGGCCCGGCTACTTGGGCTGAAGCCCCGGATGTTTCATGAAAAGCCCCGGATCTAAATCGCGGAAGTAACATGCAGTACCAAAATCCAACAGAGAGGGCGCAGCTGGCAGTAGTTTGTATACAGCCTGCCTGAGCCTCCACCACTGAAGAAGAAGCCGTTCAGCAGCCGGCTTCTTCTGCACTCTCTGCCTGAAACACAAAGAGTGAAGATGGACATAAGGACGTTTTTTTAGACCAAAAGTACAACGACAGAACCCCAGCTTTGATGAGACTGGTGTTGACTCAGGTTTGTGAGTCTTATTAGAAAATATTTGTTGTGCTGCTGGTTTGCCTAAAGCTAGCTTACTATCAGGTAACGTTGTTGGAGAAAGAAAGGGAATATTTACTATCATCTCACACTAAACACTAACAGGAACAATACTCTGCCCTGAATATGCTTAATATGTAGCTTCAGATTAAAAATTATGTGGTACAAGACATATATGATGTTGACTAGTGCGTGTCACGTGTGTGCGCACGTGCGTGTGTGTGTTAAGCCCCGGATCTTCTTCAGTCCTACATCCGCCCCTGTTCTGGTCGGTGGCTTTGGTTCTAAGGAAAGCTGCTGAACTGTGATGTGATGAATGAAGAAGTTGTGAGGCGTGGGTTACTGCTGACAGTAGTCTGAATAAAAGACCCCTAAACAAGTAACCCAAGATCTGTGGCCAGAAAACTGCATTTGCAACTTCAGAGTGCCGGTCCGGTCTGTTGGAGCTGACATACCTGGCTCTGCAGTCGGCTTCCAGCTTGTTTCCTGCATGTTTTGAACACAGCTGATTTGTTTAATTGAACGATGAACCGCTCCTGTAGACCCTAATGATGGCTCGGGAGAGCTTTGGAATTAAGGTGGTGAAAAGGCAAACGCACAGCGAGTGTCACTTTTGCTTTGACCACAGATAAATAATAACAGACACTAGGGGTTGCTAAAAGCAAGCAAAGCTGCATTTAAGGTAGTTATTCAGACTTATAGAAAAACATGTTCAAATTCTCATTTCCTTTCTTCGGTGTTTGCAGGGTTCTTCAGCCCTCCGAGGCTAAAGCTAAGTCATTACTACCCAATGACACCAAAATACCACCGAGCACAAGTGTGCCTGAGTCAGATGGAAACACACTTTATTGTAGATTTAGGATTTTGTGCATGCACACACACAATCTACACACACACATTACTTCCACTAGATTTGTCAGAATATGCAGACCTCTTTCGTTAACCCTGATCACTGTGAAATTGTGCGCACTACTCTAGTTCGTTAGTCTTTAGCATTCACAGTATCATGTTTGCATGACATATTAAGAAATACAGCTAAGGAAAATGATTAATAGAGACATCAAATGCATTACCTAGACATATACACATATTAGAGGACCATTGATTATTTGTTCATGGTTAATTAAACACAATCATATAGGTGCAGTTGTTTGTGTCTGTCTACAAACAAGAGGAAAAAAAACAGAATCAGTGTAATGTTTCCACTCATTTAATCAACATTCATGCATTCATTTGACCTTGTTTTTTCCCTTCTATAATCTAATCTTTTGGGTTGTTCCAAAAATGAATAAACATAAAAATAACATGAACAGAAGCTCTGGGAAATGTGCAGAAATGTGCAGCTAAGCCACTTTAGGATATTAGAAGATTCTCTAACCCTCCCACTGAGCACCACCTCACCCCTGCCACATGGACCCAAGGGATAAACCATCCATCCTGCTCAATAGTCAACTTTCCTCGCGGGGTCACACCCATTAGGACAGTGGGGGGGTTAGAGAGCTTCATCTTCTAAAGCCTTTGGTAGCTCATTACTCAAACTCCAAATCAGTTGGACTAGGCACAAGAAGATGCTCATGGAAAGAATTCAGCGGATACATTGGATTGTAGTGAGTCTTCAAGGGTTCGGGACTGTGATGTGATTCTGTCCACCTGGAGGGTATTGGTGGGCAGTGAGCTGTGGTTTGATGTTTTCTTTTAAACTGACAAACTTAAGATCATTGATTGGTTTCCTGATAGTGTGTTGGGGTTAAGCTTGGTTTATGCTTGACGCATTCACTTTCCGCGCGGTGATGCGGCTCGCGGATGGAACGCGCTTCACAACTCGCAGCGTTTATGGTTTGTGCGGCTCATTTCTGCGGTGAGCCAATATTCTCCCAAACTGTAGGGGGCAGCATGGAGCTCTACGGCATGCATCCAACACTACACCATAGTAGAAGTAGAAATCACTGTTTACAACATGGCATTTCAGCATTTTTAACAGCATCCTCGTCTTTTCCGACAGTGCGAGCTATTTCTCTCCAAGAATTATTAACAACATGTTGCTCACGGTGATCTCTGAGAGCTGAATCATACAAATGTCTGTATTTACGAACCTCTGCCGTGCCGGTCCGCCATGTTTTTCCGCGTCCGTCCGTCCGCGTGGTTAGAAATTTTCCGAGGTGCGCGTTGCGGAAATCTTGAGCCGTGCGGAGACGCGGTGGAGGGGCGTGGTTGTTAAAATGACGCAAAATGACGCAACTTTTCCGCGCGGAGCCGTGCGGACCTCGCTGACGCGTCAAGCATAAACCAACCTTTAGGGTTAGTAAGCATTCCAATTCAGGTCAGTTCATTGAGCCAACCAGTAAAAAGTTTCCTATATAAGGAACCCAGCAGGTTGCATCGAGTCACTGACTAGTGTCAGAGTCTTTACAGCAATCCTCATACTAAGCAAGCATGCAGCGACAGTGGAGGGGAAATCTCCCTTTTAACAGGAAGAAACCTCCAGAGGATCCTGGCTCAGTATAAGCAGCCATCCTCCACGACTCACTGGGGATGGAGATGACAGAGCACACACACACACACACACACACACACACACACACACACACACACACACACTCACACACTCACACACACACACACACACACACACACACACACGGACAAGTAATGTCTCCACAGTTATATTGTGATGTCTTAGTAAATATTCTATTTGGTGAGAGAGAAACTTTATTGTATTTATTCTAGTGGATCTGTAATTAAACAGGTAAACTAGTAGTAGCACATTCAATGTCAAAGAGAGTAAAACGTTATTATCAGGAGAGGGAGAATGTTTTAGTGGTTAGCAGCAGTGTGCTAGACGATGGCCCCCTCCATGAGGCCACCACAGCTCAGCAGGACAGGACAGTTTATTAAAGACAGCCGACTGAGGAAAGCCTGGCTAGTTCTCAGTCTTCTAACCCTCGGGCAGTACAAAGTTAAAGACATCTACTGAACGAAGTGATGTCATTTTTATGTTAATATTTCCTCTGTCATTCACTGTCTTCAAGTTTTTTTTACATTCAGAAATGGGTGGTCCACGCGCCACCTCCAACCCCAGCTCAGCTTCCCCCAGGGTACCACAGTGTTTCCCTCCACCCCCACATGAGCAGGCACACAAACAAAACCAACCACACCTCCGAGCGCTCTGTTCATGTAGCAGCAATCTAAAGGTAATCAACAGATTGGGTCTAGACTTATAGCCCGTCTCCAGTAGAGCTTTCTGCACGGTCGCCAAGTCAGAACAGATGCAGAGCGAGCTGGTAAACATTCCACCACCAAGGCAAGGCACACAACACCGCCACAAAGTTCGGCTGTAAACACCAAACAACCGTCCTGAATCCGCCATCCGTATGCAAAGCCCATGAGGGACCACCAACCATGCCGCTACCCTGATCACAACTCATAAAATCCTGGGATTTGTGAGTTCTTTGTTGGTTTTTCACATAAAAACAGACCCATTTACTCATTTCCTATTTCACCCACACATTTGAACCTGCTGCTTTGATTTGAGTGATCCTGTTAACTAAGATGAGAAAAAGCTAAAACGTCTGGAGATGCCTCTGATCTGGGTGAGTGAGATCAGCAGACTCAAAGGATGGTCGTGTTTGAAGTCCCTGGTCTTCCTCTATTTACCACAACAATGAAACGTGTGTAGTCATCATTTATGGACACCTTGCAGCCTGCTATTAAGACTGCACCTAAATAAACCAATCAGATCATTAACAACTTCAAGGACAGTTTAACTGATAGAAACACAGCCCACGTCTACTACGTTTGAAAATAAAAGGCTCCAGGATCGGCACCACAGCTGTTTGATCCAGCTGTGGATCAGGAATCACAGCAGGCAGGCGTGAATTCTTCTGCAGCACAGAGAGGATGAACTGGGGTCAGGAAGGACAGCAAAGACCACACTTTGGGACAGATTGATATTCTGCTAAAGGCCCGTGGATTGGGCTGCTGGGTTCTGCTGGGAAATCATCTCTCTGATTGTTCAGAGCTTCTGGAAAAATATCAAGTGGAGAGGAAAAGGTGAGCTCTCCCATCAGTCCAAACAGTAAGCATCCTGTATCCATAGTGTGTGTGTGTGTGTGTGTGTGTGTGTGTGTGTGTGTGTGTGTGTGTGTGTGTGTGTGTGTGTGTGTGTGTGTGTGTGTGTGTGTGTGTGTGTGTGTGTGTGTTGGGGGCTATTCAGCCAAGGGAATGGACTCAGTCACAGTTTAGCCTCTGAACAGCCATGAATAATCTTAGGTGTGTTCTTGCTGTGTCGTGGTTCTAATTCCATGCTTTCGTTCTTTTTAAACACAGAAACAGTTTTGTTTACCTGTTTTGTAGCTACAGTTTCGCCGACGGCTGCCGGCTTCTTCAGGCTGACGCTGATGGTGGCAAGAACCAAAACCAGTGATAACCCTACCATACATCAGAGGCATAACGGAAAAAATAAGAGCAACAATGAAAAAACACAACATAGACACACCAACAAAACCATACACGACAGTTAGAAACAGACTAGTGCACCCAAAAGACAAGATACCAGCTGGACTTAAATGTGGAGTCATTTACGAAATCCCATGCAAACTCTGCAATAAAACATACATAGGAGAAACCGGACGCCAACTCAACACACGAACAATAGAACACAGAAAATAGAAACAAGTCAAAAACACACAAGAGCAGCAAAACAAGAAACAGAAAGCACAATAAAGAAGTCAGCCATAACAGATCACTGCACAAGAGAACACCATGTAATGGACTGGGACAACACAAGGATCATAAACACCGAACAACAAAAATACAAAAGATGGATCAACGATGCAATCGAGATAAGGAGACGTGGATGTGGGACCATGAACAGGGACGACGGAGTTTACACGCTGGACCACGCATGGGACTGCATCGTCGGAGAGGGGACAGCGGGCAGTAGAGGGCGACAACGTCCTCTGCTGCCCGCAGATAAACGGAGAAGGAAGTGACGCCACCATCAGCGTCAGCCTGAAGAAGCCGGCAGCCGTCGGCGAAACTGTAGCGTCAATAACAGGTAAACAAAACTGTTTCTGTGTTTAAAAAGAACGACAACATGGAATTAGCCATGAAAAAGTAATGACTGACGGAGTACCAGAAGGAGAAAGTCGGAACAAGTGGATCAGGAACAAAAAAATTCTGGTCTATGGAACGTTCCGGATATTCATCCCATTGAGAAATTGTGGTCAATCCTGAAAAGCAGGTGGACAAACACAACACTATGAATTCAGATGAAGAATGAGCTTCATCAATCCGACTTTGATTGACAGCATGAGACGGTGAATCACAGAGATCTCGAAGAAGGACCAGAGTGGAAATAGTCCATCTTTGCATCATTTTAATAACTTTGTGGAATTCATCTCGAGTAAATCACGAGCGTCGTTGTTCTGAGTGACTTCGTGTTTCAGTCGTACCACACATGGATCTGTGTTTTCCTGATGCCAAAGCTTTGATGATGTGCTTTTATTTCTGTGTGTGTGTGTGTGTGTGTGTGTGTGTGGGGGGGGGGGGGGGGTATAAATGAACATTTGAAAATACTTTTTTTTTCTTTTAGAGTTGCTACAAAACACAAATCAACACTGCTTGAAACTTCCCTAATTGCTGTCTCTAAAGTATTACACGCTTCAGCTGCTTTCTGGAACATGAATCCAGGTCTAAATGGAAATGCTGGAAAACGTTCTTGATGAAATATCAGCAGAACAGATGTCAGGGAGAGAACAAGGCAAAACAGGTGAGGTTGCCAGGGTCACAGCTGCTGTGCGATTGTCACATTTTCAATCAGGCTTCAGTGCCTGAGCTCTGTAACATCTGCTGGGTGATTTTCCAGGTTCAGAGAAGGGAAGTGGATAAAACAGGATGTCAGGAGCAGAGGAGATGGAGATGAAATAAGAAAGACAGAAATAAGGAGAATTTTAGTGAAGAGTAGACTGAAAGTGTGACTGAAAAGTGATGAAAACAACCGGTGAGAAATAGAAATATGAACGCTGAGGATGTGGAGAAAGAACAGCAATGAGCGAGCAGATAGGAAATATTCGGCATCGTGAGAACAAGAAAAAAGTAACTGATTAAAACATTTGATAAGAAGGAAATTGAGAGAAAAGATACGTTTAGAAAAGGGAAAAGAACAGCAGCAGAGAAGAGAAGCAGGGGTGAAACAACACGTACCGATAAGAGTTAATAACAGATAAAGGTGCTGGAGGATAGTTTTCTGCTTCAGCGGCTTCCAGATATGACCACACCCCAACACATACAAACACAAACAGATGATGCTCTGAGATTGAAGCAAGAACATGCACATAATCAATGCTATGGGATAATAATGGCATTTCAGGAAACACTGAATTGTGTGTGTGGGGGGGGGGGGGGGGGGATTACGGCACCCAGCCCGGTGTTAAACCCAAGTCCCAGCAGACAACGAATGAGCAAAACAATGCTGCCATAAGAGGATTGCAGGGTTTCAGCTAAAACGGTCTCAGATTGTGCACAGAGAATTAGGAGTACATCACAACATGGAAATATATGCAAGGATGCTTTCCTGGAGTCTAAACTCCAGCCACAGGACCGAGGCTAAAGGCTTCATTAAAAACAAGGCAAACGGGGGGGGGGGGGGGGGGGGGGCAGCTGTTAGACATGACAGTCATCACTTCATAACAGACATTAAGATAAAACAATGTTCTTATTTCAACAAAAATATTACACGTTTTTTTTACCTTTAAAACAAAGAGCCACAGACAAAAAAACAAACCAAAAAACTAAAGTACATTCAACAGATTTTATTTAAAAAAACACGTTGGTAAATATGTTTAGTTTTAAAGTCAGATAAAGCACAAAAATTAAGAGAATATGTGTTTGGGTGATTGTTTCTTGCAATAAATTTGAGATCATTTGGTCAACTTTAATGTGTGTTAGAACTTCAGCTATGCAAGTAGCAACTGTCATGTTCCTTGTTGTGTTTACTGGTTGCACCTGCCTCTTGTTAACCAGGGGTCTCATTTATCAAACATGGTGTAGAATCCTTACTAAAACCGTACTTAAGCTCAGCAAAAAAAGTACTTACGCCAAGCAGGTTTGTGATCTATCAAACATGGAGTACGCACAGCTTCATGCAATCTCCGCTTCATAAATCAGAGACTAACAAGAATGTTTCTCAGCTGCTTTTTAGTCACAACCCGCCCTCACCACGCCCACTTACTGTCATAAATAGTCAATGCAAAGTGCCTTGTGGATCTCAGGCATATACATAAGCCGGCTGTTGCAGCGCTCCGCCAATGACATGGCGACCGTAGATCAAGGCAGATCAAGGAAGCGCAATTTCACAGAAGCAGAAATTGAGGTACTTGTGGGTGAGGTGGAGAAATGAAAGGAAGTGCTTTTGCAAAACAAATAAGAGAAAATCCACGGAGTGGCACAGCGTTGCTGAAGCCGTCAATGCTGAGTTCTTCAGAGAGATCTGTGGCGGATATAAAAAAAAATGGTCCGATCAGGATTTGATCCCCAGACTCCCGGGTGAAAGTCACGCGCACTAACCAGTCAGCCAAACAGAGATCTCCCTTGTTCAACTAGCCAGGGCGCATCGGGTCACAGTGACAGGACACACAGCGTCACAGACGCATGACATCCTGTCTCAATCTGTCCCCCTGCATTCTGTATTCTGTGCTTCAGGCTGTGTGTGTGTGCGTGCGCGCGTGTATGTGTGTGAGTGTGTGTGCATGTGTGTGTATGCATGGTCTTGTTCTGTGTGAAAACTAAGCAGTACAAGTGATAATGCTGCAGGAATTCATAATTGTATCCTTTTCAGCAGCAGCACTGCAGGTGCTCTCCATGTCCAACATGTGCGTAAGCCAGGTCCTTAGTCAACTTAAAGTTGCGCACATTTTTCTGCTAAGTTTTCTTTAATAAATCCCAAATTTTGCGTGGAAAGTTGCTTACGCAGTTTTCCGACCCTGTTTTGTGCGTAAGCTAGCTTGATAAATGAGGCCCCAGATCACCAGCTCTTGTGTATTTAAGCCCCGTCTGTCATGTGTCTTTTGTTGGTTCGTCTTACATCTTCCCATGTCAACGTGCTTCGGTTCCTGTTGTTTCTACACAGCCAAGGCCCTACGATAAATGGATTAAGGTGTTTGCTGCCTCTGAGCTTTACTCACCTGTATATGGGTCCCAAACCAACACTCACCGTGACAAGCAATGGAGCTAATGTGGGTAGCTTCCAAAAAATGTTTTAAAGGTCTGCAAGACTCTCCTGCTGGTATTCTCCCTCCCCATGATCACTGAACTTCCCTACAGTAGTCAGGTACAAAACTATGGGGTGCCATTTGTAAAGCCAAACAGTCATAACAGCAATATTTTGGGTTATTTACTATCATAAGAGGAAAAAAATTAGTTAATTTTTCAAAGTCATATTTTCACCATGTTATTTATGTTTATAAATGTTAAAAATCCCCATTAAATATTTTGTTAGCAAGCTACATATTTTAGAACTGAATCATTATTTCATAAACTAAATATTTAGGTCTGACCTAAATATTTAGTTTATAAAACGGATATTTAATTTACTAACTAAATATTAACAAAAACATTATTTGGAACTAAAGTTTTAGTGTACAAACTAAATATTTGGCTCCAAATTAAATATTTATTCTCCAAAATAAATATTTAGATCCCAGCTAAATATTTATTATTGGGATATACCCAAATATTGAGTTTGCAAACTAAATATTTAGCTCCAAAATAAGTACTTAGCTGGCATCTAAATATTTTTTTTGTAAAATATTTATGTTGGAGCAAAATATTTAGCTTGTAAACTAATTAGCTCCAAATTAAATATTTAGTAAGTAAATCACTTACGTCTTTTACAAACAAAATATTTAGTTCTTACCTAAATATTTAGTCATTGTCTTCCTCCGCTTATCCTGGTCCAGGTCGCGGGGGCAGCATCCCAACTAGGGAGCTCCAGACCGTCCTCTCCCCGGCCTAGTCTACCAGCTCCTCCGGCAGGACCCCAAGGCGTTCCCGGACCAGATTGGAGATGTAACCTCTCCAACGTGTCCTGGGTCGACCCGGGGGCCTCCTGCCGGCAGGACATGCCCGAAACACCTCCCCGGGGAGGCGTCCAGGAGGCATCCTGACCAGACGCCCAAACCACCTCAACTGACTCCTTTCGATCCGGAGGAGCAGCGGTTCTACTCCGAGTCCCTGTCGAATGTCCGAGCTCCTCACCCTATCTCTAAGGCTGAGACCGGCCACCCTACGGAGGAAACTCATTTTGGCCGCTTGTATCCGCGATCTCGTTCTTTCGGTCATTACCCAAAGCTCATGACCATAGGTGAGGATTGGGACGTAGATCGAATGGTAAATCGAGAGCCTGGCTTTCTGGCTCAGCTCCCTCTTCACCATGACAGATCGGCTCAGCGTCCGCATCACTGCAGATGCTGAACCAATCCGCCTGTCGATCTCCCGATCCCTTCTACCCTCACTCGTGAACAAGACCCCGAGATACTTAAACTCCTCCACTTGAGATAGGACCTCTCCCCCGACACGGAGTTGGCAAGCCATCCTTTTCTGGTCGAGAACCATGGTCTCAGATTTGGAGGTGCTGATCCTCATCCCAGCCACTTCACACTCTGCCGCGAACCTACCCAGCAAGAGCTGAAGGTCAGAGCTGGATGAAGCTAGGAGGACCACATCATCCGCAAAAAGCACAGACAAGATTCTCCTGCCACCAAACTCGACACACTCCACACCACGGCTGCGCCTAGAAATTCTGTCCATAAAGGTAATGAACAGAACCGGTGACAAAGGGCAGCCCTGGCGGAGTCCAACCCGCACCGGGAACAGGTCCGACTTACTACCGGCTATGTGGACCAAACACACGCTCCTCTGGTAAAGGGACTGAATGGCCCTTAACAGAAAGCCACTCACCCCATACTCCTGGAGCGTGCCCCACAGGGTGCTCCTGGGGACACGGTCATAAGCCTTCTCCAAATCCACAAAACACATGTGGATTGGTTGGGCAAACTCCCATATCCCCTCCATCACCCTTGCAAGGGTATAAAGATGGTTCACAGTTGCACGGCCAGGACGAAAACCACATTGCTCCTCCTCAATCTGAGATTCAACTATCGATCGGACCCTCCTCTCCAGTACCTTGGAGTAGACCTTTCCAGGGAGGCTGAGGAGTGTGATCCCCCTGTAGTTTGAACACACCCTCAGGTCACTCTTCTTAAAGATGGGGACCACCACCCCGGTCTGCCACTTCACAGGAACTGCCCCCGATGACCACACAATGTTGCAGAGACGTGTCAAATATTTAGTTTGTAAAATAAATGTTTAACTCCAAATTAAATATTTAGCTTGCTAAATAAATACGTAGTTGTGAACTTTAACATTTATATAAATGTATGAAAAACATGGTGAAAACATGATTTTGAAAAATGAACTCCCATTTTGTTCTCTTATGATGTACTAAAATAACCCATAATACTACTTTTAAAATATGACACTTTGATTTTACAAATGGCACCCCGTACAAAACAACACACATTAAATACATTTACTCATTTTATACTGTCTGCAGACTCAATAGCATCACCTGGTTACCAGCTTGCTGAAATATTCCTGTAGATTATAACTCCCAGTCCTAGACCAGGACCCACTTAGAGTGGTGTTGGTCAGTCCCAGAGCTGTTGTTCAAGAGCTAACCAAGATCCTGTCATACACCTGTGACTGGAATACACCTGCCAGTACCTGAAGCGCAGAGCAAGAGTTTCATGTCTCCAGTAAAAATGAAGTTTTTAATAATAATATGATGTCACAGGATTAAAGTTAAAATAAGCCTAACAGGTGAGTACTGCAGTTAGGTTTGGTACTTTTCAGTGACCTAGTGGTATGAGTATCTACCTTTGGTCTGAGAGATCGGGGTTCAGATCTAGTCAGGTCATACCAAAAACCTTAACAAGGGGACCCAATGCCTAGCTGCTTGACACACAGCTTTAAGGACTTGGAATGGGGGTTAAACCACCAAAATGTTCCTGAGTGCAGCCACAGCTGCAGCTCACCACTCCCCATGGGGATGGGTCAAATATGAAGAAGTAATTTCACCAGTGTGTGATGACCAAAAAAAACTTTAACTTCAGGAAGCAAAACACATATTTAACCATGTTTACAGAATACATGATTCTTCAATCAATCAATCAAGTTTTATTTATATAGCGCTTTTCACCACCCTCAAAGGGGGCCCAAGGCGCTGGACAAGAAAAGTAACAAAGATAACAGTAGCAAGTCATAAGAATATTAAAAACAAATGAGAACACAGACATTTGTGAGAACAATAAAATGCCAATGAGATTAAATTTAGATAAAAGAAAATTAAAATTATTTAGTTAAAAAAAAGCTAAGAACAAGAAAATAAATTAAAACCTGAAACTAAAAGCTTTAGGAGAAAGCCATCCTATAAAAACAAGTCTTCAACCTGCTCTTAAAGACTGCCAGTGATGGGGACTTTGATGGTGAGTGGGACCTGGTTCCAGAGAGAGGGTGCAAGGACTTGGAAAGGCAGATCGCCACGATAGGGTGCGAGGGACGATAAGCAAATTCTGGTCAGCCGACCGTAATGGCCTTGAAGGAACATGCGTTATTAAGAGCTCCGCTAAGTAGGTGGGGGCACTGCCCTGGAAAAACTCAAACACAAAAAACAGAATTTTCAACTGTGCCCATATGAGACTGGAAGCCAACGAAGAGAAACCAGCACTGGAGAAATGTGGTCCATTTTCCCAGTTCCAGTGACAAACCTAGCATCTTACTGTTTGCACCTTGTAGTAAAATGAGAAATCAACAATATATTAGTACTTTTTATATTAAAGTAGTATACCAAAGCCAAATGCCCTTGTTTTTTGTGTAGTTTCTTTGCCGATATCAAAAACACATTCGATATGATCAAACTAAAACACTTTTAGTCAATCATTAATAGTGAAAGTGAGGCATGCAGAGAACCGAGTAGTGGGAAGTCTCCAAAGCTGTCCTCGTCTGCTGAATGTCTACTCAGATGTGTAGAAAATCACAGCTCCTGTAAGCAGCTTGCACTCTCAGTTCTGCCAGGACACAAAGACCAAGCAACTGTTCTTCCCATCTAGATATGCCTGAATGTGTTTTATAAAACCTGGTTTCAGTCATTGTGCTGCTCTCCTAAAGCTTGAACATCTTATACTGCTGAAACCCATCATTCCTTTCGACTTCATAAATATATATGATTTATGTCACAAAAAGTACAGAAATAAATCCAACTGTTTACACGACCAGCGCTGCAGACTGATGGACATGCTATTTCTCACCATACATGCCAGTTACCACTGAGGATGGAGCAAAATACCTTCCGGTTTGTCTTATTATTGTGGGCTCTGCAAATAGCTGTGGGCAAACAATAAAACAAACACCTAACTCACTTCCAGTACATGTAGGAGAAAGTTACATATGGATTTTTTTACTTCCAGCTCACACTCCTTCTACCAAAGTTGTTGCAGTTTTCACCTCAAGCTCAGGCCTGTGAGCCCTACAGAGGGAGCTGTTCTGAGACCTGCGATCTCCCTTTCCTCAACACTATTCCAGCAACTTGGAGATGGTGTTCCATGGGAGCGGTGTATAGTTTACCACAGCCGGGTTTGGTAGAACTTTCAGTCTGTATCAGTCTTTAGGTTGTGTCACTGTTCGTATACACATATTTCATTTCATAATGTTGGATTCCTGTTCTGAATGTGGGACTTCTAAGGTATGATCAATGATGTATTACAAACAAGGAGAAACTGATTTATTAACCCTGGATCTAGACTGTGTACAAATCTTGAAATGAAACAGTTTTATAGATTGACTGGTTCAGTTATGGTAGATCCAAATGCAGTTCTTTAGCTCTAAAAGGTATGTTGGCGTAGCGTTAAGCAGAGTCATCTGTTATCTTTGATGGGAAAATGTCCAATGCTGTCGTTGCAAATGTCCCTTGGTTGGTGTGTGTCTTGGCAGCTGAAGACATTGGTTCAGATAGCTGACCCACACTTAGTCCTTTCATCACTGTTTACTGTCTACATGGTCCGGGTCTATGCTTCTGTTGAGACATCAGCATTAGGCGGTCGCTACTCTTCTTCATACCTGGAATCTGACTCATAGGACGTTTCAAAGTCACTGTCTCCAATGTGGAAGTCCTCAATAACATAACGTCCTGCACACTGTACATGCTGTGGCCTGGTTTCAGGCATTCTGTAAGTTAAAAGAATATTTTTCCAGGCTAAGCAAATGAAATGCAAGCTACGATGAACATTCACATACTCTTGAAACTCCACACATTCCAAAGATCAGCCTTTGTGGTGCTATGAGTATTTAGACCTGCCCCTCCCAGAATATTACGACCTCATTATTCAAAGAGCTAGCTAACCCTAACCCGAGCAAAGCCCAGGAAAAAGACGACCAGCACTACAGAATTTGTTCTATCAATTCAGTACTTCATCTCATTTGAATGTGCCTAATTTTCTAATTAACACAAAACATTACATTAGTTCAACAAAACACTGCATTTAATCTATAATCAAAACTGTAAAATAGATTACGTTAGTTAACATTAAAATCTGGACGATCTACAATTACCATTCATCAAAAAAAGCATTTTACTTACCTGACTGTTGATTATCCCACCTGAAACAACATGATGATACACTCCAACGCAGGTTCCTGGATTCTACGACTTCGTGGTCCAATAACTGGTCCTAATTACACATTCTACCATCCGATCGTGTTGCCAAACTGAACAATATTGTAAATGTGGTTTTAAAATGAAGCAAAAAGAGGAAGGTTTTTTTTTTTAGGCTTAAATGTGAAGTTTTAATATTAACAGTCAACACTTATGAATGGCTCTCCCATTTTTCTGGCACATTTATTAGGATTAGCACGATGAAGGGGTCACCAGAGGGAATACACCACACATAACTTTTTATCTCTTTAGGGAAATGTTTCACCAGAGCTCATACTTGATCATAATTTAACTTTTGTTCATCTTTCTTTCAAAATCAAAATCTTTCATCATAGCCTCAATCCCTGAATCAAAAATAAAATTCAAGTGAAATGCTTGTTGGTAAATGTCTTTTAATGTGACAATGTGTAGTTTTTAATCGGTAATCTCTGGAAATATCCATCAAAATGTTGCTGAAAGGACTTAAATGATGCCCAATTGCTGAAAAATATTGGCCGCTTCTTAACATAGAACCATCAAAATCAGGTCTAAAATACATGGGAGTGGGAGTAAGGCCCAATCTCAGTACTCAGTACTCGCACTGCAAAGTGCACTTGGAGAAAGTGCACAGTAGGGTTCGAGTGCGTAGGA
This sequence comes from Nothobranchius furzeri, assembly GCF_043380555.1. Lineage (NCBI taxonomy): Eukaryota > Metazoa > Chordata > Actinopteri > Cyprinodontiformes > Nothobranchiidae > Nothobranchius > Nothobranchius furzeri. Next base: position 4,836,070 of record NC_091749.1, on the reverse strand, counting down.
CACAAGTATGCAAATAATAGCAGAACTGAGACAAGGAGCATTGCGTCATCGATCACAACGCACGCCGGGATGCTGGTCGCTGGGAAACTTTTTTCAAAAACCTTTATTAACAACTTTCAAACAAACAACAAAGCACTAATTTGAAATACATTTAACTTCATTTCTGCTTTGTCTAAATCATTCAGAGCATCAACTAATCATCCTAAAATGAACTAATTGCATTAGAAAATACATATTTTCAGAAAAAGAACTTGAGCCTTTTCTCCCACAGCAATGACTTGTGGGTAATATCCTTGCCCGAGGTCTACATCGCTGTGGACTTGGGTGAAGTGCAGATTTAAGTTTGATTTATGCTTGACGCATTCACTTTCCGCGCGGTGATGCGGCTCGCGGATGGAACGCGCTTCACAACTTGCAGCTTTTATGGTTCATGCGGCTCATCTCTGTGGTGAGCCAATATTCTCCCAAACTGTAGGGGGCAGCATGGAGCTCTACGGCATGCATCCAACACTACACCATAGTAGAAGTAAAAATTACTGTTGTTTACAACATGGCATTCCAGCATTTTTAACAGCATCCTCGTCTTTTCCGACAGTGCGAGCTATTTCTCTCCAAGAATTATTTACAACATGTCGATCACGGTGATCTCTGAGAGCTGAATCATACAAATGTCTGTATTTACCAACCTCTGCCATACTAGTTCTTGCTGGTCCGCCATGTTTTTCCACGTCCGTCCGTCCACGTGGTTAGAAAATTTCCTAGGTGCGCGGTGCGGAAAGTTTGGGCCGTGTGGAGGCGCGGTGGAGGGGCGTGGTTGTTAAAATGACGCAACTTTTCCGCGTGGAGCCGTGCGAACCTCGCGGATGCGTCAAGCATAAACCAACCTTAAGGGTGCAATGGGGGCGTGGCCAACTTCTGCATTTGAGAATCGAGACACCCTACGCACTTGCACCCCTGGCCGGAAACGCGCAATTGAATGTTGCGAGGGTGCAAGTGCGAGTGTTGTGTTTGGGCCTAAGTCTTAGGGTGACACCAAATTAGATGCCAAGTTTGCTTCTACGGGAGCCCTTGAAGACAAAATTCATTTACTGATTTGTAACAAGCAGTTAAAAAACTTCCACCATTCATCAACATTGTTGTTTTACACATTTACCTCTTCACTCATTGCCGCTGATGAAAGGGAGTCTGATGTGCTTGCCATTTTGCTGAAGTTTGCACTCCCCAGGGCTTTTTGTCCCTAATGGGCAACCATTGGTAAGTTCTTACTCCAACACAAAAATACTACTTGCTTGCAATAATTCAGGTATCTACAGCCCCCTATCGCCAGGAACAATACACACTGTCACTTTAAGCAACATTAGAGTTGTTTTGTGTACTCGTGTTTTAACTACAACTGACACAAATCACACTGCGATAGCCTGAAACCGATGTTCTTATTAATGGTTACCAGACAGGAAGCTACTCTTTTAGTTGATGTATTCACAGATTGGAATACTTTCTCCTGTGTGCAGTCTGGTAATTGCTGCTAATGATCCCTCCTGTTGGCACAATCTCAGTCAAACACTGCACTGTAGATCCTAATGAAGACTAATGAAAGGACCATCTGTGGCTGACTGGTACATCAGGTACCTTCATGTAATAATTTCTGTCACATATTGTCTCCATTAACCCTGGAGTGTGTTCCTTTAAATGTGTTTAATTTAGTTTTCTAAGACTAAAGTCAACAACTGTTGCATATATGGGATTTTGAAATGAATGAAATAAAAAAATAAATTCATGTTTAATCTTTCATGTTGTTTTCTGTTTATATGTGTTTCATGCATTTAGCAAGCCATCCTAAATATGTGAAAAATAGTTTGGCCACAACCAACAGAGAGTTCTGTCATGGGGTGGAAGCTGGTGTTGTCTCTGCGTGCCATTGGACAACAAACAAGGTAGCGGTTAACGGGGCAGTCCACCATGCGCTGTAGAAGAAGACACAAATGCACCTTTTTCTAAATAAAGTACTTCAACCTGCTCTTAAGTACCTCTATCTGCTCTTGACACAAAGGAAAGCCCAAGTCTTAATTGTCCAAAGTTGATACCAAAGCCAATTTAAATGTGCTGTTGCCAACTTAGACATTGTGCTCCATCACGTAGTCCCGCCCACCAAACCGATAAAGCTCTGTGATTGGCAAGACACAAAACTGGTCAGTATGCCGGCTGAGGCTCCTGTGGACAATGGCCAGACCAACAGGCAGAGCAAAATCATTTTACTCCTGCTATGGTGTGTCTAGATTTCTAGGCTGTCATTTAACGGCAGTGAAACTACAGTAGTGTGGGAATGTCATAAAACCATCCGTTTTTAGTGATATTACCATTAGAGTAACACAGACAAATTCATGCTGAGAAATAACAACAATGCCAAACTCGCCACTTCAGCTGTCAGGCCACCAGGAAGTGCCCCGGTATTCCCAATAGCCAGTCCACCACAGATGGTGGGAACTGGGTAAATTATGGCTGTTTTCCTGCCCAAAAAGGTAGACTTGTTAGCTTTTACATAAACTATTATCGTGCTGTCTTACGGTGCCTCATCAGGCTGTTTGCTACCAACAGAAGAAACGGCATAACTTTGCATGATCTGCAGGTATTTTTCCCAAGACACAGGAGTAAACTGCTGCTACAGGACCAAGGAGAGGGATCATCCCTTAGTTGATCCAGGGTTTCTTTTCCGAAGCTGTAACACATTAGACCTTGGTGAAAGTAGAGCTGTCAAAAAGTCACCCCCAAGAAAAGGGAACAAAATTGCCTAGAACTGTAATGAAACAGGGATGGAGTCATGTCTCATAATGACTCAGAGTTTATAACCCTAATATCCAGGCAGGCGGTCAAGGGAGAGGTACAACAGTAACTACAGACACTGTGATGGTGGGGCTGGCTGTGTTCCCAAACGTGTGTGATAGGCTGGGACATACGGTCTGTAGTCATGATGGCAGCAGCACCTGGAAACAGCAAAGCCAGCATGGAGGCAGCGCTAATAGGCCTGGTGGTGCTTCTGCTCTCTCATGTCAGGTAGCAGCAGCCACGGAAAACGCCCGTTTCTAGGTTCACTCTCACAGCTGCTGTATTAGGTCAGGTGCACTTGTTGTACATGTGTTGCTTGTTGATGATTGAACATGTGTGTAATGTTACAGGAGCCTGTGGAGAACATGACCAATCTTAGAGAACAGCAGACAGGAAAGGGAATGAGGGAAGCAGCATTTGGATGAGAAAGGAGGCGTGTGTGTGTGTGTGTGCGTGTGTGTGTGCGTGTGTGTGTGTGTGTGTGTGTGTGTGTGTGTGTGTATGTGTGTGTGTGTGTGTGCGCGTGTGTGTGTGTGTGTGCATGGACGTAATTTTGGGGGGGGGGCAGGGGGGACATGTCCCCCCCATTTTTTCCAAAGTTAAGTTTTGACCCCTGCACTTTTTATTATCCAAAAACAATATTACAACCGTTTGTGTTGAAGCCTGTTTCCCATTAGAACATACTGTAAAGATACCCCCACCCCCCCACCCCCCGTGTCCCCCCACTTCTAAAGTGAAAATTACGTCCTTGTGTGTGTGTGTGTGTGTGTGGTAGGGGTCTACGTTCACATCTGTGTTGATTTGTCCAACCCACAAGACTAAAACTGAGAAGTTTTGTAAGAATACGTTTGAGTGCAGAAGAAACTGGAGCCTAAAGAAAAACTTTGCTTTCTTACATTTTGTGAGTGAGTGGGTTCTGGGTTCTGGGCTCTTGGGTGTGGTTCATAAATGCTGCCAAATGTGTGGCTGGAACCCCTTTTGTGTTTTTATTCTGAGCTGTCACATCAGATTGATATTTTGTCATGTTTTGCTTTCTCCACGTTAACTGTTCTTCACACCAGCGCATCCTGTTGAACTGAAATCAAAGCTTTGGCCTGCCATGTTGAAAGCATTACCTTAATCATCCTTTGGTGGATGACTTGTTCTGACAGTTGTTCTTTCATCATATTAGTGCACTTTCTCCTGAGGATCAGGTCTGTTAACAGCTTCCACTCACATGCAGGCTGTGATTAAGCTTTCTTTAAGGTGTCTGGATAGTTCCTGTTTACCAGGGAATACACAGAATGTCTTTGGACCATTTCAAATCTAGTTTGAAGTGCGAGCACAGAGGTCCTGCTAGAAACTGTTTACATAAACCAGACAACCTTCTGATTAGAGCTGGGCAATAAATTGAAAATGTATCTTTATCAAAATTTCAGATTCTTATCGAGAAACTGTTTCCAATGTCAATAAATCAGATTTAAAAAATTTTGAAGATGTGTGTAGGTTGGCAACATTCATGTCTCTTTAAGAAGTTGTACCACCTTGAGTCATGTAAAATGTGACAGCCCCATCTAGTGGACAACTTTTGTTTCGGCACATACCCGTATTTATCGCCAATTTATCGTTATCGAGGTGAAATCCTCAAAATATCGTGATATTGATTTTAGGCCATATCTCCCGGCCCTACTTCTGACACATAAATAGAGACACGCATAAACACATCTCATGCTGTGACCAGTAATGTACATTTTGAGTTGGCAGGTCTCAAAAGCCCCTAAAGAGCACATGATCACCTCTGATCATGTGCTCTTTAACAGGGAAGACACCATTTTTGGTAAAACTGATAGGTAATTTTAGATGTATCCCATATTACCTTAAAGGACGACACAGAGAGAGAGAGAGAGAGAGATTATTTGTAATGTCCATGTGGGCGAATCAACATGCGAGAAGCTGGACTCAACCAACCAGCCCCCACTACACCAGCTCTGCATACCCGTGGTCTCCATCAGGAGACCAGAATGTTAGGTAATATTTAATCTCCATAACCCTGGAACCTGAAATAACACACATGACAACAAGGAAGACATTTTACCCTGAGTCCCCAAAATATGGAGAGTTAACACAAAGGAACCTCCTCCGAGGCTTTTCCCCCGTCACTCCCATGTGCTCCCAGTTCGTCAGGGGCTTTATTCACAAAGGATGGAGGAGAAGGCGGGCCTTCTCAGGTTACAGAGGTACAGAGGTTTCCTTGGAAATCTACAATCAACATCCTGGAAATCCACAATCAACATCCTTGACTGCAAACAAGCTTCTCTGTTCAACCTTTCACAAACAGCCACAGTTGGCAAACACAGAGATTCATGAAGTGTTAACACAAAATGGGCATCTTGGTTTTACACTTTTGTTGAATTTGAAGAAGTGGGGGGACCAACTTCACTCAGGTATCTTTTAGGCCTCAAAAAGGTACAATTATAAAAATACCCAACAAAACCAATGAATTTGACAGGAAATATGTCCTGAGACATTCATCACGTTGAAAATTTTTTTCACTTGACTTAACATATTTTCCTTCTTTAACACAAAGTCCTGAAATACTTGAGAATTCCCAGTGTCCCTGGTTTGAATCCTAGGAATTTGATGGACAGTTGAACATTTTGCTTACAATTTGTGAGTCCAGCTTTGTTTGAGGTATTTGTTGGGAGCATCCGGAACAATTTTCAATAAGGTTTTGGTTATTTGGCTTTGGCTCAGGAGGTAGAGTGGGTTGACCAGGTTGCTAGTTTGATCCCATCTCATTCCTAGTCATTTTGCTGTTGAGTCCTTGGGTAAAACCCTGTACCCGTCTTGGTGCCTTGCCTCTGTGCAAGTTGATTTGGATAAAAGCGTCTGTCAAATGCTCAAACACAGTCAGAAACTGTGACGATGTAAACCAACTTTGTAAGGATTTGATGAGCAAAATGAAATGCTAATGAACTGGGACATAATGAAGATGTGGGATTAAGTTGTGACAGGATTATTTACATGGCTGCCATGACTTGTTTGCCTCTATCCCATATGTTCTAAATGACCAGACCAATTACAAAGTCTCTCACAAATGCATCACACGTTTCACTGAGTCCAGATGAAAACGTGACTGCGGCTACAAACCAGATCCTGCAACTGGAAGCAGTCCGTGTTCCTGATCATTGCTTTAGTCCCGCTGTAGCACCGATTGTACCAGTCTCACACGTCATGTGCTCAGGTGTTACCACCCAGCTTTTCTAGTGTCGTGTTTGAAATCATTTACATACTATTACTAGCTTATGAGTAATGCTAATAAAAAAGCACGTAATCATACAAGCCAAATGGGAAAAAGTAGAATATGATGCAAAATTTCATTTGTTTCCATAATTCAACTTAAGCCGAGAGACCGTTTACAGCACAGATGTCAGAGTCAAGGCCCGCGGGCCAGATGCAGCCCGCGGAGCATTTTTATGTGGCCCGCGAGATAAATATCAAAAATATATTAAAACTGGCCCGCTGGCCGTTTTTACCGCAAAGACTTCAACTCCCATGATGCTTTGCGGCGTCAGCGCGGAGCCGACGAAGCCCCCTCCTTTGTGTTTTTCCAGCGCCTGCTGCCGGGTGTCTGCAGCTCCGCTGTCTCGGACCAACTAAACACTCCTCTCACTCAGCGCCGAGTTTACTCAGCTGTTTTCTGACGTTGAAGCCCAGAAACGGAGATTCTAGCCGCTCAGTAATGTGTTCACGACTGAAAGAGAAAGTTTTCCAACTAACGTCCAGACAGAGCTGATATAACTCCAGCGAGCAGCGACACGCTCAAACCAGCACGACTCTGTCGTCGTGTTTCCTCCCCGACACACAACAACGTGGTCAAGCTGCTCAGACATGTTCATCAGCACAAACCTATGTGAGCACCTGTTGTCATCTAATGTTGTCATTATTATGATGAAGATGAACAAAACAACAGGAGTCTCCTCCTCAGCTCAGATCAACCCCATGATGCAGGTATCTGGCTGGAACAGGTGAGCATCACAGTAAACCAGTGGAGCAAACTGAGCTTTAAATATGTTAGTTTTATGCTCTTTTTCTGCTCCAAAACATGAAAGTTAACAGGTGAGATGTTGCATTTTAATTTAAGATAAAATGATACTTTTATTTTGTTGTTGGCCCGTGAGAAAAGATTTAACCTACAGTAAACAGGAAGTGGAAAGGCTGCAGATAGATGAATAGAATAGAAAATCCCTTTATTGTTCCTCAGTGGGGAAAGCTAGACGTCACAGCAGCGATGACACGTATTACAGGAGAAAAAAAGGAGAATAAAAAATAAGAAAAATGAATAAACAAGAAAACATAAATCCTGAATAGATTTTAAAAATGCTGATTATACCACAAGTAATGAATACCACTGATGCCTTTTATTTAAAACTGACTTGCTCGTGTGTCATTTGTTTATTCCACATTCAGTGTTATTGCAGAAATAAGTTTGTTTCCAAATTTAAAGGTTCAAAATTGCATAAATGTTGATAAAGAAAATGTGCAAATTTGCCGTCACTTTTTCAAAAAATATTAAGTTTGGCCCTCGACTCCGTCCCAGAGTTTCATTTCGGCCCCGTGTGAGTTTGAGTTTGACACCCCTGGTTTACAGGCTCGGGAACCCTTCGGAGGCGTTTTCCATTTGCAGCTATAAATGTACAGTACAGGCCAAAAGTTAGGACACACCTTCTC